>NW_025534025.1:55000-127500 GCF_020615455.1 Coregonus clupeaformis
GGAGGGAGAGATGAGGGAGAGACATAGAGGTGATAGTGACTAGAGAGAGCGAGAGGGGGATGAGGGGAGAGAGAGAGAGAGAGAGAGAGAGAGAGAGAGAGAGAGAGAGAGAGAGAGAGAGAGAGAGCGAGAGAGAGAGAGAGAGAGAGAGAGAGAGAGGTGGAGAGGTGATAGTGACTAGAGAGTGAGGGAGCGAGAGGGGGGTGAGGGAGAGAGATAGTGGAGAGGTGGAGAGGTGATAGTGACTAGAGAGGGAGAGAGAGAGAGGTAGAGGGAGAGATGAGGGAGAGACATAGAGGTGATAGTGACTAGAGAGAGCGAGAGGGGGATGAGGGAGAGAGAGAGAGAGAGAGAGAGAGAGAGAGAGAGAGAGAGAGAGAGAGAGAGAGAGAGAGAGAGAGAGAGAGAGGAGAGAGAGAGAGGGGAGAGAGAGAGAGAGAGGGAGAGAGAGAGAGGGAGGGATGAGAGCTGCATCCATAATGGCTGTAGGAGAGCAGAGCAGCAAGCTGACCCTGCAGGTGGGATCATTACACGCTCTGTTTGAGCCCTCAGGCTGATATTTAAACTCTTCCTCTCTCTCATTTCCACCCCCCCCCTCTCTCTCTCTCCCTCTCTCATCCCCCTCCCCACCCTCCCTCTCTCATCCCTCTGTCAGTCCCCTCCACTCTCTTCTCTCTATTTCTCCTCTCATCTCTCTCTCTCATCTCCACCTCAAACCTCTTCCTCTCCTGACCCTGTCATATTCCTCTCCTCTCATTTCTTTGCTCTCCACCTCCCATCTTCCTCCTCTCTACCTCTCATCTTCCTCCTCCGTCCTCTCTCCCATACTTTTTCCCCTCCTCTCTCCCATCCTTGAGAAAATTGCACCAAAGAAGGGATGGCTAATCGAGTACTCGAACGGACGTCAAAAATCGATCTTTAAACAGAGATCACACTTTTATCAAACACTGGGTGGCGACAAAGCGCTAGGTACGTCTCTCTCCATGCGCACTCCCGCCAATTCGTGCTCATTCATTGTTTTCATGGTGTGCATTGTTTGTCAATGTTTATGAATATCCCCACTATATATCAAAAGTATCACCAGTAGTAAATGTAGGCTACCGTTAATCATTGCCTTTTCCCCAGTAATCTAGAATGTTCGGTTATGGTAATTTATGTTTATCCAATGCATACCGTTCTCATTCTCGTAGTGTACAAGTTATTTGGAGAGCTCACAAACTGCGCAGTGATAATGAAGTTGTGGTTTATTTAATTATATTACCAGTTTTATGTCAATTTCTTAATTGTCTTTCGATTTGAGCGCCTCTGGTTTCTCCGTATTGACACAATTGTGTGAACGCGCGCCTGAGCGCCAGGATAGGAGGTCGCGAACAGAGTTCATAAATCTCTATTTCCAAAACGCAGACCATCACAGAAGCTGTGTTTTAAACCAGGTCATCTGCGTTTTGTATAGAAAGTCATCAGTGTTTATTTTTGCTTCAACGGAGTGATCAGGGGCGTGGAACTATAGTTTTATTTAACAGAAAATACATTAGTGCATCACATTCGTCAGAAAATAGCTTCATTTTCATCAGATGACAACAAAAGTGCAACGCTATTTGGCTGGCAGCCACACAAGTAATGACTTTACAATGGATAAGCAAGGTATTTTTTTTGCAAAAACGACGCATGGCCATCATATTTCTAATGTTTATCATAGAAAGAATATAGCCAGCTACATTTCCTAATATAATGTTTTGCTTGAAGTTAATCTTGCATTTTACCGGAGAAAAGGAGGCTACACCGAGAAAAGTACCGGAGAAAAGTAGCTACACAACACATCAGCCCTGAGCGCTGTCTCGTGAATTCTCATCCCGAGTGGACAAGTGAAAATGAAGCACAAAATTAGTCTGAAGCAGAACGTACAACTATCTCCATGTCAAATCATATGCTTATCAAGCACAAACAAGTGTTCTCGGAGCGGGACAAGCAGCAGCAATCTCGCGTCACATCTTTTGCCACTTCAAAGCGCAGCTGTGACCCCGTCAGGGCAGAGCAGGTAACACGGTTCATTATCGGAAGGGAAAGGGGGATACCTAGCCAGTTGTACAACTGAATGCATTCAACTGAAATGTGTCTTGGTTTCAATTAATGATTATCAAATGGTACTTGTTTTTTATTGACTGAATATATATATATATATATATGGGGCAATTGAGCAATTAGAACTAGTTATCTGTAATGGTTATGATAAATTAGGCATTGTTGCACGCTGTTGTCATATAGATAAATACACATGTTTTTCCAGTGCTGACCTTCTGTTCCAAAAATATATATTTTTTCATTGGAGTACTGGAGTACAATAAAAATAAATAATGCAATTACTCGAACAGTCAAAACATTTCAAATGCCCATCCTACCAAGGAGCAGCTTATATCTTCAGCGTGAAAAGCATAGTCCAGAACCAATAACATGAAGGAGAATGTACAGAATACAAAGAAGGTCTGAAAGTCCTCATCATCTGCTCTTAACCCAATGGCTGCATAAACAAGGACTTAACCTTCTCAAAGGGTCTGAAAGTCCTCATCATCTGGTGGAGGTGGTGCAGGGTCACTAGATGGTGGAGGTGGTGCAGGGTCACTAGTTGGTGGTGGTGGTGCAGGGTCACTAGGTGGTGGTGGTGGTGCAGGGTCACTAGGTGGTGGTGGTGGTGCAGGGTCACTAGATGGTGGTGGTGCAGGGTCACTAGGTGGTGGTGGTGCAGGGTCACTAGATGGAGGTGGTGGTGGTGGTGCAGGGTCACTAGATGGTGGAGGTGGTGCAGGGTCACTAGGTGGTGGTGGTGGTGCAGGGTCACTAGGTGGTGGTGGTGGTGCAGGGTCACTAGGTGGTGGTGGTGGTGCAGGGTCACTAGATGGTGGTGGTGGTGCAGGGTCACTAGATGGTGGTGGTGGTGCAGGGTCACTAGGTGGTGGTGGTGGTGCAGGGTCACTAGATGGTGGTGGTGCAGGGTCACTAGGTGGTGGTGGTGCAGGGTCACTAGGTGGTGGTGGTGCAGGGTCACTAGGTGGTGGTGGTGGTGCAGGGTCACTAGGTGGTGGTGGTGGTGCAGGGTCACTAGGTGGTGATGGTGGTGCAGGGTCACTAGGTGGTGGTGGTGGTGCAGGGTCACTAGATGGTGGTGGTGCAGGGTCACTAGATGGTGGTGGTGGTGCAGGGTCACTAGGTGGTGGTGGTGGTGCAGGGTCACTAGGTGGTGGTGGTGGTGCAGGGTCACTAGGTGGTGGTGCAGGGTCACTAGATGGTGGTGGTGCAGGGTCACTAGGTGGTGGTGCAGGGTCACTAGATGGTGGTGGTGCAGGGTCACTAGGTGGTGGTGGTGGTGCAGGGTCACTAGGTGGTGGTGCAGGGTCACTAGATGGTGGTGGTGCAGGGTCACTAGGTGGTGGTGGTGGTGCAGGGTCACTAGGTGGTGGTGGTGGTGCAGGGTCACTAGGTGGTGGTGGTGGTGCAGGGTCACTAGGTGGTGGTGGTGCAAGGTCACTAGGTGGTGGTGGTGGTG
Source organism: Coregonus clupeaformis (assembly GCF_020615455.1). Lineage (NCBI taxonomy): Eukaryota > Metazoa > Chordata > Actinopteri > Salmoniformes > Salmonidae > Coregonus > Coregonus clupeaformis. The sequence continues at coordinate 58,542 of NW_025534025.1, forward strand.
CAGGGTCACTAGGTGGTGGTGGTGCAGGGTCACTAGATGGTGGTGGTGGTGGTGCAGTGTCACTAGGTGGTGGTGGTGGTGCAGGGTCACTAGGTGGTGGTGGTGGTGCAGGGTCACTAGGTGGTGGTGGTGGTGCTGGGTCACTAGGTGTTGGTGGTGGTGCAGGGTCACTAGGTGGTGGTGGTGCAGGGTCACTAGGTGGTGGTGGTGGTGCAGGGTCACTAGATGGTGGTGGTGCAGGGTCACTAGGTGGTGGTGGTGCAGGGTCACTAGGTGGTGGTGGTGGTGCAGGGTCACTAGGTGGTGGTGGTGGTGCAGGGTCACTAGATGGTGGTGGTGGTGCAGGGTCACTAGGTGGTGGTGGTGGTGCAGGGTCACTAGATGGTGGTGGTGGTGCAGGGTCACTAGGTGGTGGTGGTGGTGCAGGGTCACTAGGTGGTGGTGGTGCAGGGTCACTAGGTGGTGGTGGTGCAGGGTCACTAGATGGTGGTGGTAGTGCAGGGTCACTAGGTGGTGGTGCAGGGTCACTAGGTGGTGGTGGTGGTGGTGCAGGGTCACTAGGTGGTGGTGGTGCAGGGTCACTAGGTGGTGGTGGTGCAGGGTCACTAGGTGGTGGTGGTGGTGGTGCAGGGTCACTAGGTGGTGGTGGTGGTGCAGGGTCACTAGATGGTGGTGGTGCAGGGTCACTAGGTGGTGGTGGTGGTGGTGCAGGGTCACTAGGTGGTGGTGGTGGTGCAGGGTCACTAGGTGGTGGTGGTGGTGCAGGGTCACTAGGTGGTGGTGGTGGTGCAGGGTCACTAGTTGGTGGTGGTGGTGGTGCAGGGTCACTAGATGGTGGTGGTGGTGGTGCAGGGTCACTAGGTGGTGGTGGTGCAGAGTCACTAGGTGGTGGTGGTGGTGGTGCAGGGTCACTAGGTGGTGGTGGTGGTGCAGGGTCACTAGATGGTGGTGGTGCAGGGTCACTAGGTGGTGGTGGTGCAGGGTCACTAGATGGTGGTGGTGGTGCAGGGTCACTAGGTGGTGGTGGTGGTGCAGGGTCACTAGATGGTGGTGGTGCAGGGTCACTAGATGGTGGTGGTGGTGCAGGGTCACTAGATGGTGGTGGTGGTGGTGCAGGGTCACTAGATGGTGGTGGTGGTGCAGGGTCACTAGGTGGTGGTGGTGCAGGGTCACTAGGTGGTGGTGGTGCAGGGTCACTAGGTGGTGGTGGTGGTGCAGGGTCACTAGGTGGTGGTGGTGGTGCAGGGTCACTAGATGGTGGTGGTGGTGGTGCAGGGTCACTAGGTGGTGGTGGTGGTGCAGGGTCACTGGTGGTGGTGGTGGTGCAGGGTCACTAGGTGGTGGTGGTGCAGGGTCACTAGGTGGTGGTGGTGCAGGGTCACTAGGTGGTGGTGGTGGTGCAGGGTCACTAGGTGGTGGTGGTGCAGGGTCACTAGGTGGTGGTGGTGGTGCAGGGTCACTAGGTGGTGGTGGTGCAGGGTCACTAGGTGGTGGTGGTGGTGCAGGGTCACTAGATGGTGGTGGTGGTGCAGGGTCACTAGGTGGTGGTGGTGCAGGGTCACTAGGTGGTGGTGGTGCAGGGTCACTAGATGGTGGTGGTGGTGCAGGGTCACTTGGTGGTGGTGGTGGTGCAGGGTCACTAGGTGGTGGTGGTGGTGCAGGGTCACTAGGTGGTGGTGGTGCAGGGTCACTAGATGGTGGAGGTGGTGCAGGGTCACTAGGTGGTGGTGGTGCAGGGTCACTAGGTGGTGGTGGTGCAGGGTCACTAGGTGGTGGTGGTGGTGCAGGGTCACTAGGTGGTGGTGGTGGTGGTGCAGGGTCACTAGATGGTGGTGGTGGTGCAGGGTCACTAGGTGGTGGTGGTGGTGCAGGGTCACTAGGTGGTGGTGGTGCAGGGTCACTAGGTGGTGGTGGTGGTGCAGGGTCACTAGGTGGTGGTGGTGGTGCAGGGTCACTAGGTGGTGGTGGTGGTGCAGGGTCACTAGATGGTGGTGGTGGTGCAGGGTCACTAGGTGGTGGTGGTGGTGCAGGGTCACTAGGTGGTGGTGGTGGTGGTGCAGGGTCACTAGATGGTGGTGGTGGTGCAGGGTCACTAGGTGGTGGTGGTGGTGCAGGGTCACTAGGTGGTGGTGGTGCAGGGTCACTAGGTGGTGGTGGTGGTGCAGGGTCACTAGGTGGTGGTGGTGCAGGGTCACTAGGTGGTGGTGCAGGGTCACTAGATGGTGGTGGTGCAGGGTCACTAGGTGGTGGTGGTGGTGCAGGGTCACTAGGTGGTGGTGGTGGTGCAGGGTCACTAGGTGGTGGTGGTGGTGCAGGGTCACTAGGTGGTGGTGGTGGTGCAGGGTCACTAGATGGTGGTGGTGGTGCAGGGTCACTAGGTGGTGGTGGTGGTGCAGGGTCACTAGGTGGTGGTGGTGCAGGGTCACTAGGTGGTGGTGGTGGTGCAGGGTCACTAGGTGGTGGTGGTGGTGCAGGGTCACTAGGTGGTGGTGGTGGTGCAGGGTCACTAGGTGGTGGTGGTGCAGGGTCACTAGATGGTGGTGGTGGTGCAGGGTCACTAGTTGTTCTCTCTGCTACTGCACGGCAAGCGGTACTGGAGCGCCAAGTCTAGGTCCAAAAGGCTTCTCAACAGCTTCTACCCCCAACCATAAGACTCCTCAACAGCTAATCAAATGGCTACCCAGACTATTTGCATTGTCTATGCTAGTCACTTTAACTCTACCTACATGTACATATTACCTCAATTACCTCGACTAACCATTGACTCGGTATCTGTACCCCCTGTATATAGCCTCTTTATTGTTATTTTTACTGCCGCTATTTAATTTTTTTTTTTTTTTACTTAACACTTATTTTTATTAAAACAGCATTGTTGGTTAAGGGCTTGTAAGTAAGCATTTCACTACAAGGTCTACACCTGTTGTATTCGGCGCATGTGACAAATAACATTTGATTTGATTTGAAGTGTGTCGGGAGCAGACTGGTGCAGTCAGAGAACATCTGTCAAACTGTTAACATGAAGGGAGGCTGTTATCCTGTCTGTGACCTCTGACCTGCACCACTCAAAGTACCCCCCCCTACGCACGCACAATGCACAAAGCACGCCCGCACACACAACTCTTTTCTTAAACATACAGGCATGCATGAACACACATACACACATGCATCCGTTTAACAGGAAGGAGCAGGCCAGGTTGACCTTGTAACAGCACATGTTTCCACTGACCTGCTTCACCTCTTCACCCCTCACAGACCTGCTCCACCTCTTCACCCCTCACTGACCTGCTTCACCCCTCACTGACCTGCTCCACCTCTTCACCCCTCACTGACCTGCTCCACCTCTTCACCCCTCACAGACCTGCTCCACCTCTTCACCCCTCACAGACCTACTCCACCTCTTCACCCCTCACTGACCTGCTCCACCTCTTCACCCCTCACTGACCTTCTCCACCCCTCACAGACCTACTCCACCTCTTCACCCCTCACAGACCTGCTCCACCTCTTCACCCCTCACAGACCTGCTCCACCTCTTCACCCCTCACAGACCTGCTCCACCTCTTCACCCCTCACTGACCTGCTCCACCTCTTCACTCCTCACAGACCTACTCCACCTCTTCACCCCTCACTGACCTGCTCCACCATTTCACCCCTCACTGATCTGCTCCACCACTTCACCCCTCACTGATCTGCTCCACCTCTTCACCCCTCACTGACCTGCTTCACCTCTTCACCCCTCACTGACCTGCTCCACCTCTTCACCCCTCACAGACCTACTCCACCTCTTCACCCCTCACTGACCTACTCCACCCCTCACTGACCTGCTTCACCTCTTCACCCCTCACTGACCTGCTCCACCTCTTCACCCCTCACAGACCTACTCCACCTCTTCACCCCTCACTGACCTGCTCCACCACTTCACCCCTCACTGATCTAATCCACCTCTTCACCCCTCACTGACCTGCTCCACCTCTTCACCCCTCACTGACCTTCTCCACCCCTCACAGAACTGCTCCACCTCTTCACCCCTCACAGACCTGCTCCACCTCTTCACCCCTCACAGACCTGCTCCACCTCTTCACCCCTCACATACCTGCTCCACCTCTTCACCCCTCACTGACCTGCTCCACCCCTCACTGACCTGCTCCACCTCTTCACCCCTCGCTGCTAATGTTAATACAGATTCTCCCCTGAGTTAACGCTTACCAAGGACACAACCTCCAATAGGGTTCATGTAACTAGGCAGCTTTTTTTCTCAGGGATACTGACTTTTTCTCAATGATACTGATTGAATAAAGGTCAAATATCTCCAGACATGTAATGGTTATTCATTGTTAAGCTCCTCCAGGAATAGTTCATGAGTGGTGTTGACGTTGGATGCTCTGATGAGGGCATAACTGCCGAAACGCATTAGCCTACCAGGCCGGAAATAAAAAGGTGAAATGAGGTGGCGTCTTTATTAGTGGAGTGCCGCCGTTTCGTTGTTGAACTTGGGATTTAATTTGATGGAATTGACGTGAGGTCAGAGGATCCCTGAGTGCACCGTGAGCAGACAGCCTGACACAAGAGAAGAAGACGGGGAGAGTGTCTCTGCAGCCCCATCAACCTCCGACAGACAAACTGACAACCACAGAGATCTTAGAATTCAGTGTTGTATTTCATTCTGTGCAGACAACCACCAACCACCTCTCTCTCTCTCTTCTCCTCACGGCCCGTTAGCGACCCACAAACCTCTCTCAGTACTTAACAGCAGTAGCAGCACCAAAGGCCTGTGGCTGTAACCTGTGGTGTCCTGATTATACACACACACACACACACAGCCTGTGTTGTCCTGATTATATACACTGACACACACACACACACACAGCCTGTGGGGTCCTCAGTACACTGCATTGTGGGTGAACCCTGAGACAGAACATGTCTGTGCCACGTGTGAGAAGAGGACTCCTGGTCCTCAACAGAGTGAGGGTAAAGAAACACACTGCCACCGTCAGCCTTCTTCAGATCCAGGGAACAGAACGCTGCAATACAGCTGAATCCTATCCACAGGGACATGCAGCCATTTCATGTAAAAGCCAATGTCGACACATCCAGCTAGGTAAGACTCTGCATGCTTTCTAAATACATGTCATAGGATTGATCCTAAATGACACCCTATTCCCTATATAGTGCACAACTTTTGACCGGAGCCCACAGGAGGGCCTCCATAGATTCAGCCCTTGGGGAGGAAGTGAATGGTTTGCCTCGACTCAGGATGGAGTTGTGAGTCATCCTCTTCAGACTCTTCTGAAGACAGTGAGCGAGGGGCAATGTACTTGGGTGCTTCCAGATGTTTGAGCTTTGAGCCAACACCAGGGGATAGAGGAACATGGATGAAAAGAGATGTATGTTGAGTTTGAGTTATGCATGTCGTTAGGATTCAGCTGGAGAGGGTGAGGAGAGGAAGTAGATGATTTGCCTTAGACCCAGGGTGGATGTACGAGTCATGGTCTTCAGACTGTTCTCTCAACAGGAACTTATGTCAGTGTCATTGAGTTGGCTGGCTTGGTGTTGGAGCCTCCTATAGACAGGCAGCAGCAGTAGAGGTTATAGTTCTCCCCATTGACACCTCCTATAGACAGGCAGCAGCAGTAGAGGTTATAGTTCTCCCCATTGACACCTCCTATAGACAAGCAGCAGCAGTAGAGGTTATAGTTCTCCCCATTGACACCTCCTATAGACAAGCAGCAGCAGTAGAGGTTATAGTTCTCCCCATTGACACCTCCTATAGACCAGCAGCAGCAGTAGAGGTTATAGTTCTCCCCATTGACACCTCCTATAGACAAGCAGCAGCAGTAGAGGTTATAGTTCTCCCCATTGACACCTCCTATAGACAGGCAGCAGCAGTAGAGGTTATAGTTCTCCCCATTGACACCTCCTATAGACAGGCAGCAGCAGTAGAGGTTATAGTTCTCCCCATTGACACCTCCTATGGACAGGCAGCAGCAGTAGAGGTTATAGTTCTCCCCATTGACACCTCCTATGGACAGGCAGCAGCAGTAGAGGTTATAGTTCTCCCCATTGACACCTCCTATAGACAAGCAGCAGCAGTAGAGGTTATAGTTCTCCCCATTGACACCTCCTATAGACAGGCAGCAGCAGTAGAGGTTATAGTTCTCCCCATTGACACCTCCTATAGACAGGCAGTAGAGGTTATAGTTCTCCCCATTGACACCTCCTATAGACAGGCAGCAGCAGTAGAGGTTATAGTTCTCCCCATTGACACCTCCTATAGACAGGCAGCAGCAGTAGAGGTTATAGTTCTCCCCATTGACACCTCCTATAGACAGGCAGCAGCAGTAGAGGTTATAGTTCTCCCCATTGACACCTCCTATAGACAGGCAGCAGCAGTAGAGGTTATAGTTCTCCCCATTGACACCTCCTATGGACAAGCAGCAGCAGTAGAGGTTATAGTTCTCCCCATTGACACCTCCTATAGACAAGCAGCAGCAGTAGAGATTATAGTTCTCCCCATTGACACCTCCTATAGACAAGCAGCAGCAGTAGAGGTTATAGTTCTCCCCATTGACACCTCCTATAGACAGGCAGCAGTAGAGGTTATAGTTCTCCCCATTGACACCTCCTATAGACAGGCAGCAGCAGTAGAGGTTATAGTTCTCCCCATTGACACCTCCTATAGACAGGCAGCAGCAGTAGAGGTTATAGTTCTCCCCATTGACACCTCCTATAGACAGGCAGTAGAGGTTATAGTTCTCCCCATTGACACCTATAGACAGGCAGCAGCAGTAGAGGTTATAGTTCTCCCCATTGACACCTCCTATAGACAGGCAGCAGCAGTAGAGGTTATAGTTCTCCCCATTGACACCTCCTATAGACAAGCAGTAGAGGTTATAGTTCTCCCCATTGACACCTCCTATAGACAGGCAGCAGTAGAGGTTATAGTTCTCCCTATTGACACCTCCTATAGACAGGCAGCAGCAGTAGAGGTTATAGTTCTCCCCATTGACACCTCCTATAGACAGGCAGTAGAGGTTATAGTTCTCCCCCATTGACACCTCCTATAGACAGGCAGCAGTAGAGGTTATAGTTCTCCCCATTGACACCTCCTATAGACAAGCAGCAGCAGTAGAGGTTATAGTTCTCCCCATTGACACCTCCTATAGACAGGCAGCAGCAATAGAGGTTATAGTTCTCCCCATTGACACCTCCTATAGACAGGCAGCAGTAGAGGTTATAGTTCTCCCCATTGACACCTCCTATATACAAGCAGCAGCAGTAGAGGTTATAGTTCTCCCCATTGACACCTCCTATAGACAAGCAGCAGCAGTAGAGGTTATAGTTCTCCCCATTGACACCTCCTATAGACAGGCAGCAGCAGCAGTAGAGGTTATAGTTCTCCCCATTGACACCTCCTTTAGACAGGCAGCAGCAGTAGAGGTTATAGTTCTCCCCATTGACACCTCCTATATACAAGCAGCAGCAGTAGAGGTTATAGTTCTCCCCATTGACACCTCCTATATACAAGCAGCAGCAGTAGAGGTTATAGTTCTCCCCATTGACACCTCCTATAGACAAGCAGCAGCAGTAGAGGTTATAGTTCTCCCCATTGACACCTCCTATAGACAGGCAGCAGCAGCAGTAGAGGTTATAGTTCTCCCCATTGACACCTCCTATAGACAAGCAGCAGCAGTAGAGGTTATAGTTCTCCCCATTGACACCTCCTATAGACAAGCAGCAGCAGTAGAGGTTATAGTTCTCCCCATTGACACCTCCTATAGACAGGCAGTAGAGGTTATAGTTCTCCCCATTGACACCTCCTATAGACAGGCTGCAGCAGTAGAGGTTATAGTTCTCCCCATTGACACCTCCTATAGACAGGCAGCAGCAGTAGAGGTTATAGTTCTCCCCATTGACACCTCCTATAGACAAGCAGCAGCAGTAGGTTATAGTTCTCCCCATTGACACCTCCTATAGACAGGCAGCAGCAGTAGAGGTTATAGTTCTCCCCATTGACACCTCCTATAGACAGGCAGCAGCAGTAGAGGTTATAGTTCTCCCCATTGACACCTCCTATAGACAAGCAGCAGCAGTAGGTTATAGTTCTCCCCATTGACACCTCCTATAGACAGGCAGTAGAGGTTATAGTTCTCCCCATTGACACCTCCTATAGACAAGCAGCAGCAGTAGGTTATAGTTCTCCCCATTGACACCTCCTATGGACAGGCAGCAGCAGTAGAGGTTATAGTTCTCCCCATTGACACCTCCTATGGACAGGCAGCAGCAGTAGAGGTTATAGTTCTCCCCATTGACACCTCCTATAGACAAGCAGCAGCAGTAGAGGTTATAGTTCTCCCCATTGACACCTCCTATAGACAGGCAGCAGCAGTAGAGGTTATAGTTTTCCCCATTGACACCTCCTATAGACAAGCAGCAGCAGTAGAGGTTATAGTTCTCCCCATTGACACCTCCTATAGACAGGCAGCAGCAGTAGAGGTTATAGTTCTCCCCATTGACACCTCCTATAGACAGGCAGCAGCAGTAGAGGTTATAGTTCTCCCCATTGACACCTCCTATGGACAAGCAGCAGCAGTAGAGGTTATAGTTCTCCCCATTGACACCTCCTATAGACAAGCAGCAGCAGTAGAGATTATAGTTCTCCCCATTGACACCTCCTATAGACAGGCAGCAGCAGTAGAGGTTATAGTTCTCCCCATTGACACCTCCTATAGACAAGCAGCAGCAGCAGTAGAGGTTATAGTTCTCCCCATTGACATCTCCTATAGACAGGCAGCAGCAGTAGAGGTTATAGTTCTCCCCATTGACACCTCCTATAGACAGGCAGCAGCAGTAGAGGTTATAGTTCTCCCCATTGACACCTCCTATAGACAGGCAGCAGCAGTAGAGGTTATAGTTCTCCCCATTGACACCTCCTATAGACAGGCAGCAGCAGTAGAAGTTATAGTTCTCCCCATTGACACCTCCTATAGACAGGCAGCAGCAGTAGAGGTTATAGTTCTCCCCATTGACACCTCCTATAGACAGGCAGCAGCAGTAGAGGTTATAGTTCTCCCCATTGACACCTCCTATAGACAAGCAGCAGCAGTAGAGGTTATAGTTCTCCCCATTGACACCTCCTATAGACAGGCAGCAGCAGTAGAGGTTATAGTTCTCCCCATTGACACCTCCTATAGACAGGCAGCAGCAGTAGAGGTTATAGTTCTCCCCATTGACACCTCCTATAGACAGGCAGTAGAGGTTATAGTTCTCCCCATTGACACCTCCTATAGACAGGCAGCAGCAGTAGAGGTTATAGTTCTCCCCATTGACACCTCCTATAGACAAGCAGCAGCAGTAGAGGTTATAGTTCTCCCCATTGACACCTCCTATAGACAGGCAGCAGCAGTAGAGGTTATAGTTCTCCCCATTGACACCTCCTATAGACAGGCAGCAGCAGTAGAGGTTATAGTTCTCCCCATTGACACCTCCTATAGACAGGCAGCAGCAGTAGAGGTTATAGTTCTCCCCATTGACACCTCCTATAGACAGGCAGCAGCAGTAGAGGTTATAGTTCTCCCCATTGAAACCTCCTATAGACAGGCAGCAGCAGTAGAGGTTATAGTTCTCCCCATTGACACCTCCTATAGACAGGCAGTAGAGGTTATAGTTCTCCCCATTGACACCTCCTATAGACAGGCAGTAGAGGTTATAGTTCTCCCCATTGACACCTCCTATAGACAGGCAGCAGTAGAGGTTATAGTTCTCCCCATTGACACCTCCTATAGACAGGCAGCAGCAGTAGAGGTTATAGTTCTCCCCATTGACACCTCCTATAGACAGGCAGCAGCAGTAGAGGTTATAGTTCTCCCCATTGACACCTCCTATAGACAGGCAGTAGAGGTTATAGTTCTCCCCCATTGACACCTATAGACAGGCAGCAGCAGTAGAGGTTATAGTTCTCCCCATTGACACCTCCTATAGACAGGCAGCAGCAGTAGAGGTTATAGTTCTCCCCATTGACACCTCCTATAGACAAGCAGTAGAGGTTATAGTTCTCCCCATTGACACCTCCTATAGACAGGCAGCAGTAGAGGTTATAGTTCTCCCCATTGACACCTCCTATAGACAGGCAGCAGCAGTAGAGGTTATAGTTCTCCCCATTGACACCTCCTATAGACAGGCAGTAGAGGTTATAGTTCTCCCCATTGACACCTCCTATAGACAGGCAGCAGTAGAGGTTATAGTTCTCCCCATTGACACCTCCTATAGACAAGCAGCAGCAGTAGAGGTTATAGTTCTCCCCATTGACACCTCCTATAGACAGGCAGCAGCAGTAGAGGTTATAGTTCTCCCCATTGACACCTCCTATAGACAGGCAGCAGTAGAGGTTATAGTTCTCCCCATTGACACCTCCTATATACAGGCAGCAGCAGTAGAGGTTATAGTTCTCCCCATTGACACCTCCTATAGACAAGCAGCAGCAGTAGAGGTTATAGTTCTCCCCCATTGACACCTCCTATAGACAGGCAGCAGCAGTAGAGGTTATAGTTCTCCCCATTGACACCTCCTATAGACAGGCAGCAGCAGTAGAGGTTATAGTTCTCCCCATTGACACCTCCTATATACAGGCAGCAGCAGTAGAGGTTATAGTTCTCCCCATTGACACCTCCTATATACAAGCAGCAGCAGTAGAGGTTATAGTTCTCCCCATTGACACCTCCTATAGACAAGCAGCAGCAGTAGAGGTTATAGTTCTCCCCATTGACACCTCCTATAGACAGGCAGCAGCAGCAGTAGAGGTTATAGTTCTCCCCATTGACACCTCCTATAGACAAGCAGCAGCAGTAGAGGTTATAGTTCTCCCCATTGACACCTCCTATAGACAAGCAGCAGCAGTAGAGGTTATAGTTCTCCCCATTGACACCTCCTATAGACAGGCAGTAGAGGTTATAGTTCTCCCCATTGACACCTCCTATAGACAGGCAGCAGCAGTAGAGGTTATAGTTCTCCCCATTGACACCTCCTTTAGACAGGCAGCAGCAGTAGAGGTTATAGTTCTCCCCATTGACACCTCCTATAGACAAGCAGCAGCAGTAGGTTATAGTTCTCCCCATTGACACCTCCTATAGACAGGCAGCAGCAGTAGAGGTTATAGTTCTCCCCATTGACACCTCCTATAGACAGGCAGTAGAGGTTATAGTTCTCCCCATTGACACCTCCTATAGACAAGCAGCAGCAGTGAGGTTATAGTTCTCCCCATTGACACCTCCTATGGACAGGCAGCAGCAGTAGAGGTTATAGTTCTCCCCATTGACACCTCCTATAGACAGGCAGCAGCAGTAGAGGTTATAGTTCTCCCCATTGACACCTCCTATAGACAGGCAGCAGCAGTAGAGGTTATAGTTCTCCCCATTGACACCTCCTATAGACAAGCAGCAGCAGTAGAGGTTATAGTTCTCCCCATTGACACCTCCTATAGACAGGCAGCAGCAGTAGAGGTTATAGTTCTCCCCCATTGACACCTCCTATAGACAGGCAGCAGCAGTAGAGGTTATAGTTCTCCCCATTGACACCTCCTATAGACAGGCAGCAGCAGTAGAGGTTATAGTTCTCCCCATTGACACCTCCTATAGACAGGCAGCAGCAGTAGAGGTTATAGTTCTCCCCATTGACACCTCCTATAGACAGGCAGCAGCAGTAGAGGTTATAGTTCTCCCCATTGACACCTCCTATAGACAGGCAGCAGCAGTAGAGGTTATAGTTCTCCCCTCACCTCCTATAGACAGGCAGCAGCAGTAGAGGTTATAGTTCTCCCCATTGACACCTCCTATAGACAGGCAGCAGCAGTAGAGGTTATAGTTCTCCCCATTGACACCTCCTATAGACAAGCAGCAGCAGTAGAGGTTATAGTTCTCCCCATTGACACCTCCTATAGACAGGCAGCAGCAGTAGAGGTTATAGTTCTCCCCATTGACACCTCCTATAGACAGGCAGCAGCAGTAGAGGTTATAGTTCTCCCCCATTGACACCTCCTATAGACAGGCAGCAGCAGTAGAGGTTATAGTTCTCCCCCATTGACACCTCCTATAGACAGGCAGCAGCAGTAGAGGTTATAGTTCTCCCCATTGACACCTCCTATAGACAGGCAGCAGCAGTAGAGGTTATAGTTCTCCCCATTGACACCTCCTATAGACAAGCAGCAGCAGTAGAGGTTATAGTTCTCCCCCATTGACACCTCCTATAGACAGGCAGCAGCAGTAGAGGTTATAGTTCTCCCCATTGACACCTCCTATAGACAAGCAGCAGTAGAGGTTATAGTTCTCCCCATTGACACCTCCTATAGACAGGCAGCAGCAGTAGAGGTTATAGTTCTCCCCATTGACACCTTCTATAGACAGCAGCAGTAGAGGTTATAGTTCTCCCCATTGACACCTCCTATAGACAGGCAGCAGCAGTAGAGGTTATAGTTCTCCCCATTGACACCTCCTATGGACAGGCAGCAGCAGTAGAGGTTATAGTTCTCCCCATTGACACCTCCTATGGACAGGCAGCAGCAGTAGAGGTTATAGTTCTCCCCATTGACACCTCCTATAGACAGGCAGCAGCAGTAGAGGTTATAGTTCTCCCCCATTGACACCTCCTATAGACAGGCAGCAGCAGTAGAGGTTATAGTTCTCCCCATTGACACCTCCTATAGACAGGAAGCAGCAGTAGAGGTTATAGTTCTCCCCATTGACACCTCCTATAGACAGGCAGCAGCAGTAGAGGTTATAGTTCTCCCCATTGACACCTCCTATAGACAAGCAGCAGCAGTAGAGGTTATAGTTCTCCCCATTGACACCTCCTATAGACAGGCAGCAGCAGTAGAGGTTATAGTTCTCCCCATTGACACCTCCTATAGACAGGCAGCAGCAGTAGAGGTTATAGTTCTCCCCATTGACACCTCCTATAGACAGAGCAGCAGTAGAGGTTATAGTTCTCCCCATTGACACCTCCTATAGACAGGCAGAGCAGTAGAGGTTATAGTTCTCCCCCATTGACACCTCCTATAGACAAGCAGCAGCAGTAGAGGTTATAGTTCTCCCCATTGACACCTCCTATAGACAGGCAGCAGCAGTAGAGGTTATAGTTCTCCCCATTGACACCTCCTATAGACAGGCAGCAGCAGTAGAGGTTATAGTTCTCCCCATTGACACCTCCTATAGACAGGCAGCAGCAGTAGAGGTTATAGTTCTCCCCATTGACACCTCCTATAGACAGGCAGCAGCAGTAGAGGTTATAGTTCTCCCCCATTGACACCTCCTATAGACAGGCAGCAGCAGTAGAGGTTATAGTTCTCCCCATTGACACCTCCTATAGACAAGCAGCAGCAGTAGAGGTTATAGTTCTCCCCATTGACACCTCCTATAGACAGGCAGAGCAGTAGAGGTTATAGTTCTCCCCATTGACACCTCCTATAGACAAGCAGCAGCAGTAGAGGTTATAGTTCTCCCCATTGACACCTCCTATAGACAGGCAGGCAGTAGAGGTTATAGTTCTCCCCATTGACACCTCCTATAGACAGGAGCAGCAGTAGAGGTTATAGTTCTCCCCATTGACACCTCCTATAGACAGGCAGTAGAGGTTATAGTTCTCCCCATTGACACCTCCTATAGACAGGCAGTAGAGGTTATAGTTCTCCCCATTGACACCTCCTATAGACAGGCAGCAGCAGTAGAGGTTATAGTTCTCCCCATTGACACCTCCTATAGACAGGCAGAGCAGTAGAGGTTATAGTTCTCCCCATTGACACCTCCTATAGACAGCAGGCAGTAGAGGTTATAGTTCTCCCCATTGACACCTCCTATAGACAGGGCAGTAGAGGTTATAGTTCTCCCCATTGACACCTCCTATAGACAGGCAGTAGAGGTTATAGTTCTCCCCATTGACACCTCCTATAGACAGGCAGTAGAGGTTATAGTTCTCCCCATTGACACCTCCTATAGACAGGCAGTAGAGGTTATAGTTCTCCCCATTGACACCTCCTATAGACAGGCAGTAGAGGTTATAGTTCTCCCCATTGACACCTCCTATAGACAGGCAGCAGCAGTAGAGGTTATAGTTCTCCCCATTGACACCTCCTATAGACAGGCAGTAGAGGTTATAGTTCTCCCCATTGACACCTCCTATAGACAAGCAGCAGCAGTAGAGGTTATAGTTCTCCCCATTGACACCTCCTATAGACAAGCAGCAGCAGTAGAGGTTATAGTTCTCCCCCATTGACACCTCCTATAGACAGGCAGCAGCAGTAGAGGTTATAGTTCTCCCCATTGACACCTCCTATAGACAAGCAGCAGCAGTAGAGGTTATAGTTCTCCCCCATTGACACCTCCTATAGACAGGCAGCAGCAGTAGAGGTTATAGTTCTCCCCATTGACACCTCCTATAGACAAGCAGCAGCAGTAGAGGTTATAGTTCTCCCCATTGACACCTCCTATAGACAGGCAGCAGCAGTAGAGGTTTATAGTTCTCCCCATTGACACCTCCTATAGACAGGCAGCAGTAGTAGAGGTTATAGTTCTCCCCATTGACACCTCCTATAGACAGGCAGCAGCAGTAGAGGTTATAGTTCTCCCCATTGACACCTCCTATAGACAAGCAGCAGCAGTAGAGGTTATAGTTCTCCCCATTGACACCTCCTATAGACAAGCAGCAGCAGTAGAGGTTATAGTTCTCCCCCATTGACACCTCCTATAGACAGGCAGCAGTAGAGGTTATAGTTCTCCCCATTGACACCTCCTATAGACAGGCAGCAGTAGAGGTTATAGTTCTCCCCATTGACACCTCCTATAGACCAGCAGCAGCAGTAGAGGTTATAGTTCTCCCCATTGACACCTCCTATAGACAAGCAGCAGCAGTAGAGGTTATAGTTCTCCCCATTGACACCTCCTATAGACAGCAGCAGCAGTAGAGGTTATAGTTCTCCCCATTGACACCTCCTATAGACAGGCAGCAGCAGTAGAGGTTATAGTTCTCCCCAATGACACCTCCTATAGACAAGCAGCAGCAGTAGAGGTTATAGTTCTCCCCCATTGACACCTCCTATAGACAGGCAGCAGTAGAGGTTATAGTTCTCCCCATTGACACCTCCTATAGACAGGCAGCAGCAGTAGAGGTTATAGTTCTCCCCATTGACACCTCCTATAGACAGGCAGCAGCAGTAGAGGTTATAGTTCTCCCCATTGACACCTCCTATAGACAGGCAGCAGCAGTAGAGGTTATAGTTCTCCCCATTGACACCTCCTATAGACAGGCAGCAGCAGTAGAGGTTATAGTTCTCCCCATTGACACCTCCTATAGACAGGCAGCAGCAGTAGAGGTTATAGTTCTCCCCATTGACACCTCCTATAGACAGGCAGCAGCAGTAGAGGTTATAGTTCTCCCCATTGACACCTCCTATAGACAGGCAGCAGCAGTAGAGGTTATAGTTCTCCCCATTGACACCTCCTATAGACAGGCAGCAGCAGTAGAGGTTATAGTTCTCCCCATTGACACCTCCTATAGACAGGCAGCAGCAGTAGAGGTTATAGTTCTCCCCATTGACACCTCCTATAGACAGGCAGCAGTAGAGGTTATAGTTCTCCCCATTGACACCTCCTATAGACAGGCAGCAGCAGTAGAGGTTATAGTTCTCCCCATTGACACCTCCTATAGACAGGCAGCAGCAGTAGAGGTTATAGTTCTCCCCATTGACACCTCCTATAGACAGGCAGCAGCAGTAGAGGTTATAGTTCTCCCCATTGACACCTCCTATAGACAAGCAGCAGCAGTAGAGGTTATAGTTCTCCCCATTGACACCTCCTATAGACAAGCAGCAGCAGTAGAGGTTATAGTTCTCCCCATTGACACCTCCTATAGACAGGCAGCAGTAGAGGTTATAGTTCTCCCCATTGACACCTCCTATAGACCAGCAGCAGCAGTAGAGGTTATAGTTCTCCCCATTGACACCTCCTATAGACAAGCAGCAGCAGTAGAGGTTATAGTTCTCCCCATTGACACCTCCTATAGACAAGCAGCAGCAGTAGAGGTTATAGTTCTCCCCATTGACACCTCCTATAGACAGGCAGCAGCAGTAGAGGTTATAGTTCTCCCCAATGACACCTCCTATAGACAAGCAGCAGCAGTAGAGGTTATAGTTCTCCCCATTGACACCTCCTATAGACAGCAGCAGCAGTAGAGGTTATAGTTCTCCCCATTGACACCTCCTATAGACAGGCAGCAGCAGTAGAGGTTATAGTTCTCCCCATTGACACCTCCTATAGACAGGCAGCAGCAGTAGAGGTTATAGTTCTCCCCATTGACACCTCCTATAGACAGGCAGCAGCAGTAGAGGTTATAGTTCTCCCCATTGACACCTCCTATAGACAGGCAGCAGCAGTAGAGGTTATAGTTCTCCCCATTGACACCTCCTATAGACAGGCAGCAGCAGTAGAGGTTATAGTTCTCCCCATTGACACCTCCTATAGACAGGCAGCAGCAGTAGAGGTTATAGTTCTCCCCATTGACACCTCCTATAGACAGCAGCAGCAGTAGAGGTTATAGTTCTCCCCATTGACACCTCCTATAGACAGGCAGCAGCAGTAGAGGTTATAGTTCTCCCCATTGACACCTCCTATAGACAGGCAGCAGCAGTAGAGGTTATAGTTCTCCCCATTGACACCTCCTATAGACAGGCAGCAGCAGTAGAGGTTATAGTTCTCCCCATTGACACCTCCTATAGACAGGCAGCAGCAGTAGAGGTTATAGTTCTCCCCATTGACACCTCCTATAGACAGGCAGCAGCAGTAGAGGTTATAGTTCTCCCCATTGACACCTCCTATGGACAGGCAGCAGCAGTAGAGGTTATAGTTCTCCCCATTGACACCTCCTATAGACAAGCAGCAGCAGTAGAGGTTATAGTTCTCCCCATTGACACCTCCTATAGACAGGCAGCAGCAGTAGAGGTTATAGTTCTCCCCATTGACACCTCCTATAGACAGGCAGCAGCAGTAGAGGTTATAGTTCTCCCCATTGACACCTCCTATAGACAGGCAGCAGCAGTAGAGGTTATAGTTCTCCCCATTGACACCTCCTATAGACAGGCAGCAGCAGTAGAGGTTATAGTTCTCCCCATTGACACCTCCTATAGACAGGCAGCAGCAGTAGAGGTTATAGTTCTCCCCATTGACACCTCCTATAGACAGGCAGCAGCAGTAGAGGTTATAGTTCTCCCCATTGACACCTCCTATAGACAGGCAGCAGCAGTAGAGGTTATAGTTCTCCCCATTGACACCTCCTATAGACAGGCAGCAGCAGTAGAGGTTATAGTTCTCCCCATTGACACCTCCTATAGACAGGCAGCAGCAGTAGAGGTTATAGTTCTCCCCATTGACACCTCCTATAGACAGGCAGCAGCAGTAGAGGTTATAGTTCTCCCCATTGACACCTCCTATAGACAGGCGCAGCAGTAGAGGTTATAGTTCTCCCCATTGACACCTCCTATAGACAGGCAGCAGTAGAGGTTATAGTTCTCCCCATTGACACCTCCTATAGACAGGCAGCAGCAGTAGAGGTTATAGTTCTCCCCATTGACACCTCCTATAGACAGGCAGCAGCAGTAGAGGTTATAGTTCTCCCCATTGACACCTCCTATAGACAGGCAGCAGCAGTAGAGGTTATAGTTCTCCCCATTGACACCTCCTATAGACAGGCAGCAGCAGTAGAGGTTATAGTTCTCCCCATTGACACCTCCTATAGACAGGCAGCAGCAGTAGAGGTTATAGTTCTCCCCATTGACACCTCCTATAGACAGGCAGCAGCAGTAGAGGTTATAGTTCTCCCCATTGACACCTCCTATAGACAGGCAGCAGCAGTAGAGGTTATAGTTCTCCCCATTGACACCTCCTATAGACAGGCAGCAGCAGTAGAGGTTATAGTTCTCCCCATTGACACCTCCTATAGACAGCAGCAGCAGTAGAGGTTATAGTTCTCCCCATTGACACCTCCTATAGACAAGCAGCAGCAGTAGAGGTTATAGTTCTCCCCATTGACACCTCCTATAGACAGCAGCAGCAGTAGAGGTTATAGTTCTCCCCCATTGACACCTCCTATAGACAAGCAGCAGCAGTAGAGGTTATAGTTCTCCCCATTGACACCTCCTATAGACAGGCAGCAGCAGTAGAGGTTATAGTTCTCCCCATTGACACCTCCTATAGACAGGCAGCAGCAGTAGAGGTTATAGTTCTCCCCATTGACACCTCCTATAGACAGGCAGCAGCAGTAGAGGTTATAGTTCTCCCCATTGACACCTCCTATAGACAGGCAGCAGCAGTAGAGGTTATAGTTCTCCCCATTGACACCTCCTATAGACAGGCAGCAGCAGTAGAGGTTATAGTTCTCCCCATTGACACCTCCTATAGACAGGCAGCAGCAGTAGAGGTTATAGTTCTCCCCATTGACACCTCCTATAGACAGGCAGCAGCAGTAGAGGTTATAGTTCTCCCCATTGACACCTCCTATAGACAGGCGCAGCAGTAGAGGTTATAGTTCTCCCCATTGACACCTCCTATAGACAGGAGCAGTAGAGGTTATAGTTCTCCCCATTGACACCTCCTATAGACAGGCAGAGCAGTAGAGGTTATAGTTCTCCCCATTGACACCTCCTATAGACAGGAGCAGTAGAGGTTATAGTTCTCCCCATTGACACCTCCTATAGACAGCACAGCAGTAGAGGTTATAGTTCTCCCCATTGACACCTCCTATAGACAGCAGGCAGTAGAGGTTATAGTTCTCCCCATTGACACCTCCTATAGACAGGCAGTAGAGGTTATAGTTCTCCCCATTGACACCTCCTATAGACAGGCAGCAGTAGAGGTTATAGTTCTCCCCCATTGACACCTCCTATAGACAGGCAGCAGCAGTAGAGGTTATAGTTCTCCCCATTGACACCTCCTATAGACAAGCAGCAGCAGTAGAGGTTATAGTTCTCCCCATTGACACCTCCTATAGACAGGCAGTAGAGGTTATAGTTCTCCCCATTGACACCTCCTATAGACAGGCAGTAGAGGTTATAGTTCTCCCCATTGACACCTCCTATAGACCGGCAGTAGAGGTTATAGTTCTCCCCATTGACACCTCCTATAGACAGGCAGTAGAGGTTATAGTTCTCCCCATTGACACCTCCTATAGACAGGCAGTAGAGGTTATAGTTCTCCCCATTGACACCTCCTATAGACAGGCAGTAGAGGTTATAGTTCTCCCCATTGACACCTCCTATAGACAGGCAGTAGAGGTTATAGTTCTCCCCATTGACACCTCCTATAGACAGGCAGTAGAGGTTATAGTTCTCCCCATTGACACCTCCTATAGACAAGCAGCAGCAGTAGAGGTTATAGTTCTCCCCATTGACACCTCCTATAGACAGGCAGCAGCAGTAGAGGTTATAGTTCTCCCCATTGACACCTCCTATAGACAAGCAGCAGCAGTAGAGGTTATAGTTCTCCCCATTGACACCTCCTATAGACAGGCAGCAGCAGTAGAGGTTATAGTTCTCCCCATTGACACCTCCTATAGACAGGCAGCAGCAGTAGAGGTTATAGTTCTCCCCATTGACACCTCCTATAGACAGCAGCAGCAGTAGAGGTTATAGTTCTCCCCATTGACACCTCCTATAGACAGGCAGCAGCAGTAGAGGTTATAGTTCTCCCCATTGACACCTCCTATAGACAAGCAGCAGCAGTAGAGGTTATAGTTCTCCCCATTGACACCTCCTTTAGACAGGCAGCAGCAGTAGAGGTTATAGTTCTCCCCATTGACACCTCCTATAGACAAGCAGCAGCAGTAGAGGTTATAGTTCTCCCCATTGACACCTACTGTAGACAAGCAGCAGCAGTAGAGGTTATAGTTCTCCCCATTGACACCTCCTATAGACAGGCAGCAGCAGTAGAGGTTATAGTTCTCCCCATTGACACCTCCTATAGACAAGCAGCAGCAGTAGAGGTTATAGTTCTCCCCCATTGACACCTCCTATAGACAAGCAGCAGCAGTAGAGGTTATAGTTCTCCCCATTGACACCTCCTATAGACAGGCAGCAGTAGAGGTTATAGTTCTCCCCATTGACACCTCCTATAGACCAGCAGCAGCAGTAGAGGTTATAGTTCTCCCCATTGACACCTCCTATAGACAAGCAGCAGCAGTAGAGGTTATAGTTCTCCCCATTGACACCTCCTATAGACAAGCAGCAGCAGTAGAGGTTATAGTTCTCCCCATTGACACCTCCTATAGACAGGCAGCAGCAGTAGAGGTTATAGTTCTCCCCATTGACACCTCCTATAGACAAGCAGCAGCAGTAGAGGTTATAGTTCTCCCCATTGACACCTCCTATAGACAAGCAGCAGCAGTAGAGGTTATAGTTCTCCCCATTGACACCTCCTATAGACAGGCAGCAGCAGTAGAGGTTATAGTTCTCCCCATTGACACCTCCTATAGACAAGCAGCAGCAGCAGTAGAGGTTATAGTTCTCCCCATTGACACCTCCTATAGACAGGCAGCAGTAGAGGTTATAGTTCTCCCCATTGACACCTCCTATAGACAGGCAGCAGCAGTAGAGGTTAAAGTTCTCCCCATTGACACCTCCTATAGACAGGCAGCAGCAGTAGAGGTTATAGTTCTCCCCATTGACACCTCCTATAGACAGGCAGCAGCAGTAGAGGTTATAGTTCTCCCCATTGACACCTCCTATAGACAGGCAGTAGAGGTTATAGTTCTCCCCATTGACACCTCCTATAGACAGGCAGCAGCAGTAGAGGTTATAGTTCTCCCCATTGACACCTCCTATAGACAAGCAGCAGTAGAGGTTATAGTTCTCCCCATTGACACCTCCTATAGACAAGCAGCAGTAGAGGTTATAGTTCTCCCCATTGACATCTCCTATAGACAGGCAGCAGCAGTAGAGGTTATAGTTCTCCCCATTGACACCTCCTATAGACAGGCAGCAGCAGTAGAGGTTATAGTTCTCCCCATTGACACCTCCTATAGACAGGCAGCAGCAGTAGAGGTTATAGTTCTCCCCATTGACACCTCCTATAGACAGGCAGCAGCAGTAGAGGTTATAGTTCTCCCCATTGACACCTCCTATAGACAAGCAGCAGCAGTAGAGGTTATAGTTCTCCCCATTGACACCTCCTATAGACAGGCAGCAGCAGTAGAGGTTATAGTTCTCCCCATTGACACCTCCTATAGACAGGCAGCAGCAGTAGAGGTTATAGTTCTCCCCATTGACACCTCCTATAGACAGGCAGTAGAGGTTATAGTTCTCCCCATTGACACCTCCTATAAACAAGCAGCAGCAGTAGAGGTTATAGTTCTCCCCATTGACACCTCCTATAGACAAGCAGCAGCAGTAGAGGTTATAGTTCTCCCCATTGACACCTCCTATAGACAAGCAGCAGCAGTAGAGGTTATAGTTCTCCCCATTGACACCTCCTATAGACAAGCAGCAGCAGTAGAGGTTATAGTTCTCCCCATTGACACCTCCTATAGACAGGCAGCAGCAGTAGAGGTTATAGTTCTCCCCATTGACACCTCCTATAGACAAGCAGCAGCAGTAGAGGTTATAGTTCTCCCCATTGACACCTCCTATTATAGTTCTCCCCATTGACACCTCCTATAGACAGGCAGTAGAGGTTATAGTTCTCCCCATTGACACCTCCTATAGACAGGCAGCAGCAGCAGTAGAGGTTATAGTTCTCCCCATTGACACCTCCTATAGACAGGCAGCAGCAGTAGAGGTTATAGTTCTCCCCATTGACACCTCCTATAGACAGGCAGCAGCAGTAGAGGTTATAGTTCTCCCCATTGACAATGGTCTTTGTTTGTTTATTTCCAATCAGGATCTGGTTAATGGAGATGGATAGAAAACTCTACTAGGATTTTACCCTAGCTTCCTCTTCCACTCCACTCTACCCCTTGGGAATGAATACACCCCCATCAGGCCCTGTCCTGTTAATAATACTAAATGACTTCCTGTCCGTGTCCTCATTACCCGTCATAGTGAGGTGAAATTAGATTACTCTGAGTGTGTGTGTGTGTGTCTGAACATGCAAGATACAGAGCTCGTCTTTCATTCAGATACTATCCCCCTCTACACACACACACACACACACACACACACACACACACACACACACACACACACACACACACACACTCACCTGTTTCCTGTCAGCTGCTGTTTCTAACACAGAGAACTGTCATGATACCATGTATGACTGCCATGACCCAGACACAAATCACTACTCAACCAATCTACTCTGCTATCCCAGACACACACCACTACTCAACCAATCTACTCTGCTATCCCAGACACACACCACTACTCAACCAATCTACTCTGCTATCCCAGACACACACACACATATTGTGGATCGAGAGTTACTTATCTAACAGAACACAGAGGGTGTTCTTTTAATGGAAGCCTCTCTAACGTAAACCAGGTAGAGTTTGGCATACCTCAAGGTAGCTCTCGTGGCCCTGCACTGTTCTCTATTTTTACTAATGATATGCCACTAGCTTTTAAACAAAGCCCGTGCGTCTATGTATACTGATGATTTCAACATTATACACGTCAGCTACCACAGCAAGGGAAAATCACTGCAACACGTACCAAAGAGCTCTAGTCTGTTTTGAGAATGGGTGGCTGGTAATAAATCCTGTAGGGGGGAATTCCGACCCGAGTTAAGCGCGCGTAAATGGAACATAATTCCCTTTTCATGCACTTTTCTCTCTACGGGTATACTGACCTTGAACTTAGGCATGAGAATGGCATGCTGTTCACGCGCTATTCGTTGGGGGGTGGAGATATAATAAATGAAGGTGTGTCTACAGATTACAGCCGTATTCTGACCTTGAACTTAATTCCACCACCTTTACGCACAATGAAATGATGAATAAGTTTGAGCAATTGATAAGAGCTAGGAAAACGAGTAAGCCATTTGGATAAGGGGATTGTAAATATAAATGACAATTGTTTTAAATCTATTTTATCTTATGATCGCTGGAGACAAATGTGAAATCAGTCATATGGCAGCAAACTTGAAGCATATCAACATATTACCTTTTCCACAGTGAAGTTTATGAAATGCCGACGTTATAACGGCGAGCCAACATCAATAACATGCATGTCAATCTCTCCTGGCTCAAAGTAGAGGAGAGATTGACATGCATCACTACTCGTCTTTGTGAGAGGTATTGACGTGTTGAAAGCTCCGAACTGTCTATTCAAACAGCTAACACACAGCTCGATCACCCACGCATACCCCTACAAGACATGCCACCAGGGGTCTCTTCACAGTCCCCGAGTCCAGAACAGACTCTGGGAAATGCACAGTACTACACAGAGCCATGACTACATGGAACTCTATTCCACATCAAGTAACTCACATGAGCAGTAACAGATAAAACACACATACAGAGAACACATATAGTAGCTTACATATACAGTACACACATACAGTACACACATACAGTACACACAAACTGTGATGAACACATATTAAGGCTTTCAAACAATTAAAAAAAATACAGAACCAAGTTAATTGCAGGGTTTGCTGAGATTAATCGGAAATTCAGATTTTGCTCAAATTGAGCTGTAATTGACGATTTTTTTTTAATACAAAAAGCATTACAAGAACATTGACGTCTTGATTTTGTCCAAAGTAATGGTTAACAAAATAAGGTAAATTGATTAAACGCACACTTTCTTTAAAGACATACAGTGTACATGCATGCACAATGCTCTCACAGACATAAACACACTCCCCAAATCCGAACCATAACAATCCCTAGGGGGGGAAGACTGACCATAGATCATTGTCAAGGGGCAACGTCCTCCAACTGACCATAGATCATTGAGGAATGCTGGAATCAAGACTCTCAGCCACTTTGTGATCAGAGTCCTATAGCTCCCCCTAGTGGATTAACACTTTAACAGCTGGGAAGGAGATCACCATCACCATGAGATGGCACAAGGTCTACACTACATCTTTAAAGGGGCAATCTGCAGTTCAAACAATAACAAAGCGGCCGTCCCACCACTGATTTGGTAAATAGCTGAGGAATGGGTCTGGAGAAATCGAACCACTCTGCAAGGACTGACCATCTATGAGATCACAACTATAGTCATGACCATGTTTACAGTGTTTGTTTACAACTACATTGTTTACAAACAAAGGAGTAAAACAAGCTTATATTTGGGTTCTGATGGGGTACGGCTCTTTGAAAACGGCCTCTGTGGCATCAATATGAGTCAGCATTTATTCTAGTGTCAAAATTGACTTCAAAGTGTAAATAGAATAATTTCGGTCGTACGTCCAAAACGGAGTTTGGATCTGAGTGCGTCACAATTATGTCAACAAGTTACGCCCCTTTTGCCTGTTAATAACACGTGGTGGCTCTGCATGGCCTGGAGACCTCTCCTTAGGAGGACCAACGGAATGGTCCAAAATGAGCAAACCCCGCCCACCTGGGGCACCAGGTCATGCATAACGAACTCGCCCACTGGAACCTCATCCCCAGACAAGACGTGTGGTTAGGGCCTGATTCAGACTTAGGGCCTGATTCAGACTTAGGGCCTGATTCAGACTTATGCAATTTACCTCTTTCCTATGCATGCTTTTCCTACGCACTTCTCAGTAGTTGGTATTGGTACGATAGGTAGCCTGGTGGGTAGGAGCGTTGGGCCAGTAACCGAAAGGTTGCTGGATCGAATCCCCGAGCTGACAAGGTAAAACAAATGTGTTGTTCTGCTCCTGAGCAAGGCAGTTAACCCACTGATGACGTGGATGTCAATTAAGGCAGAGGGGTTGGGTTAAATGCGGAAGCAACATTTCAGTTGAATGCATTAAGTTGTACGACTGACTAGGTCTTTCCGTATTCAGACTTACTGTACCTCATGCAGGTGCGTAATGGGCTTCGCAGGTGTGGCTCCGAATACATTTCATTTAACCACTGAAAACCCTCCCTCCTGCTGGCCAACAGATTTTCTCTGGGAGTTTTCATTCAATAGGGGTTTCAGTACATTTATCTAAAGCCATGCCTTTACATTTGGTTTACCTTTAATTGGAATTTTCTCGACAGACTCACTAGAATATATGGAGAGAACGGTTCAGAATAATAGGGATCAAATTAAATCAAATCACATTTTATTTGTCACATGCGCCGAAGACCGTGAAATGCTGACTTACAAGCCCTTAACCAACAATGCCGTTTTAAGAAAAATAAGTGTTAAGAAAGTATTTACTAAAATAAACTGAAGTTTACAAATAAAAATATTAAAATTGAAAAAAAATGGAAAAGTAACAAATAATTAAAGAGCAGCAGTAAAATAACAGTAGAGAGGCTATATACAGGGGGTACCGGTACAGAGTCAATGTGAAATAACAGTAGGGAGGCTATATACAGGGGGTACCGGTACAGAGTCAATGTGAAATAACAGTAGAGAGGCTATATACAGGGGGTACCGGTACAGAGTCAATGTGAAATAACAGTAGAGAGGCTATATACAGGGGGTACCGGTACAGAGTCAATGTGAAATAACAGTAGCGAGGCTATATGGAGGGGGTACCGGTACAGAGTCAATGTGCAGGGGCACATGTTAGTCGAGGTAATTGAGGTAATATGTACATGTAGGTAGAGGTAAAGTGACTATGCATAGATAATAAACAGAGAGTAGCAGCAGTGTAAAAATAGCCCGGGTAGCCATTTGATTAGCTGTTCAGGAGTCTTATGGCTGGGGATGGAAGGTCATCCCTTTTGGACCTAGACTTGGCGCTCCGGTACCGCTTGCCTTGCGGTAGCAGAGAGAACAGTCTATGACTAGGGTGGATGGAGTCTTTGGCAATTTTTAGGGCCTTCCTCTGACACCGCCTGGTAAAGAGGTCCTGGATGGCAGGAAGCTTGGCCCCAGTGATGTACTGGGCCGTACGCACTTGGCTAGCTAACAGTAGCTGCTAGGGGTAAGTTATAACCTACATTTGTGTTTTGTTTTTACATACTGGTAGCTAGAGTCGTTCAAGGGAATACGGGACATGGGTGACTAGTTAACGTTAGCTTGGTTCTCTCTGTGTGTTTGTGCCGTGGGAGGAGGGGTTTCTTCGTTGTCTGAAAGCAATGGCTAGCTAGTATGCTAACTATTCTAGCTAACTAACTGTCGGGACTAACCCACAACGTTAGACACGGACACGAATGATCTGCTTGGCGTGCTGACACACTGGTGGTTTGTTGTGGCCGAGTATTGGTGCTAAACCGTGTTGTTGGAGTCCGGCATGCTAGTTGGCTGTGGCGTCATATGTCTAGGTGCCCTGGACGGTTTTCACGGAAGAATACTGTACCAAGTTAGCTAGCTGAATAAACTAAGTTAGTCTATTCCTAGAAAACATTGAACCGCTGTAGTTTACAACAATTATAGTTTCTGAGGTGGAATTTGGGAGAGTTATATTTGGGTGTTTCAGTGAAACGTAAGTGAGGGAGGCCCCGCTCTCTCCTTTTCCAGATGTTTAGTTCATTTCATTCCGATCTCCTTTGCATTATTGTAGCCATTTTCTGTAGCCTGTCAACTATGCCTCTGTCTATCCCTGTTCTCTCCTCTCCGCACAGGCTATACAAACGCCTCACACCGCGTGGCTGCTGCCTCTCTAACCTGGTGGTCCCTGCACGCACCACCCACCTGGAGTTCCAGGTCTCAGGCAGCCTCTGGAACTGCCGTTCTGCTGCCAACAAGGCAGAGTTCATCTCAGCCTATGCTACCCTCCAGTCCCTCGACTTCTTGGTGCTGACGGAAACATGGATTACCACTGAAAACACTGCTACTCCTACTGCTCTCTCCTCGTCTGACCATGTGTTCTCGCATACCCCGAGAGCATCTGGTCAGCGGGGTGGTGGCACAGGAATCCTCATCTCTCCCAAATGGACATTCTCTCTTTTTCCCCTGACCCATCTGTCTATCTCCTCATTTGAATTCCATGCTGTCACAGTCACTAGCCCATTCAAGCTTAACATCCTTGTCATTTATCGCCCTCCAGGTTCCCTAGGAGAGTTCATCAATGAGCTTGACGCCGTGATAAGTTCCTTTCCTGAGGATGGCTCACCCCTCACAGTTCTGGGTGACTTCAACCTCCCTACGTCTACCTTTGACTAATTTCTCTCTGCCTCCTTCTTTCCACTCCTCTCCTCTTTTGACCTCACCCTCTCACCGTCCCCCCCTACTCACAAGGCAGGCAATACGCTTGACCTCATCTTTACTAGATGCTGTTCTTCTACTAATCTCACTGCAACTCCCCTCCATGTCTCCGACCACTACTTTGTATCCTTTTCTCTCTCCCTCTCCTCCAACACTACTCACTCTGCCCCTACTCAGATGGTAATGCACCGTCGCAACCTTCGCTCTCTCTCTCCCGCTACTCTCTCCTCTTCCATCCTATCATCTCTTCCCTCTGCTCAATCCTTCTCCCTCCAATCTCCTGATTCTGCCTCCTCAACCCTCCTCTCCTCCCTTTCTGCATGCTTTGACTCTCTATGTCCCCTATCCTCCCGGCCGGCTCGGTCCTCCCCTCCTGCTCCGTGGCTTGATGACTCATTGCGAGCTCACAGAACAGGGCTCAGGGCAGCCGAGCAGAAATGGAGGAAAACTAGACACCCTGCGGACCTGGCATCTTTTCACTCCCTCCTCTCTACATTTTCTTCATCTGTTTCTGCTGCTAAAGCCACTTTCTACCACTCTAAATTCCAAGCATCTGCCTCTAACCCTAGGAAGTTCTTTGCCACCTTCTCCTCCCTGCTGAATCCCCCCCCCCCTCCCTCTCTGTGGATGACTTCGTCAACCATTTTGAAAAGAAGGTTGACGACATCCGATCCTCGTTTGTTAAGTCAAATGACACTGCTGATCCTGCTCACACTGCCCTACCCTATGCTTTGACTTCTTTATCCCCTCTCTCTCCAGATAAAATCTTGCGACTTGTGACGGCCGGCCGCCCAACAACCTGCCCGCTTGACCCTATCCCCTCCTCTCTTCTCCAGACCATCTCCGGTGACCTTCTCCCTTACCTCACCTCACTCATCAACTCATCCTTGACTGCTGGCTATGTCCCTTCCGTCTTCAAGAGAGCGAGAGTTGCACCCCTTCTCAAAAAAACAACACTCGATCCATCTGATGTCAACAACTACAGACCAGTATCCCTTCTTTATTTTCTCTCAAACTCTTGAGCGTGCCGTCTTTAGCCAACTCTCTTGCTATCTCTCTCAGAATGACCTTCTTGATCCAAACCAGTCAGGTTTCAAGACTGGTCATTCAACTGAGACTGCTCTTCTCTGTGTCACGGAGGCTCTCCGCACTGCTAAAGCTAACTCTCTCTCCTCTGCTCTTGTCCTTCTAGACCTGTCTGCTGCCTTTGATACTGTGAACCATCAGATCCTCCTCTCCACCCTCTCCGAGTTGGGCATCTCCGGCGCAGCTCACTCTTGGATTGCGTCCTACCTGACCGGTCGCTCCTACCAAGTGGCGTGGCGAGAATCTGTCTCCGCACCACGTGCTCTCACCACTGGTGTCCCCCAGGGCTCAGTTCTAGGCCCTCTCCTAGTCTCGCTATACACCAAGTCACTTGGCTCTGTCATATCCTCACATGGCCTCTCCTATCATTGCTACGCAGACGACACACAACTAATCTTCTCCTTTCCCCCTTCTGATAACCAGGTGGCGAATCGCATCTCTGCATGTCTGGCAGACATATCAGTGTGGATGACGGATCACCACCTCAAGCTGAACCTCGGCAAGACGGAGCTGCTCTTCCTCTCGGGGAAGGACTGACCGTTCCATGATCTCGCCATCACGGTTGACAACTCCGTTGTGTCCTCCTCCCAGAGTGCGAAGAGCCTTGGTGTGACCCTGGACAACACACTGTCGTTCTCCGCTAACATCAAGGCGGTGACCCGATCCTGTAGGTTCATGCTCTACAACATTCGGAGAGTACGACCCTGCCTTACACAGGAAGCGGCACAGGTCCTAATCCAGGCACTTGTCATCTCCCGTCTGGATTACTGCAACTCGCTGTTGGCTGGGCTCCCTGCCTGTGCCATTAAACCCCTACAACTCATCCAGAATGCCGCAGCCCGTCTGGTGTTCAACCTTCGTGGTCCTCTGTAGCTCGTGGTCCTCTGTAGCTCAGCTGGTAGAGCACGGCGCTTGTAACGCCAAGGTAGTGGGTTCGATCCCCGGGACCACCCATACACAAAAATGTATGCACGCATGATTGTAAGTCGCTTTGGATAAAAGCGTCTGCTAAATGGCATATTATTATTATTCCCACGTTCTCTCGCGTCACCCCGCTCCTCCGCACACTCCACTGGCTTCCAGTTGAAGCTCGCATCTGCTACAAGACCATGTTGCTTGCCTACGGAGCTGTGAGGGGAACAGCACCTCCGTACCTTCAGGCTCTGATCAGTCCCTACACCCAAACGAGGGCATTGCGTTCATCCACCTCTGGCCTGCTGGCCCCCCTACCTCTGCGGAAGCACAGTTCCCGCTCAGCCCAGTCAAAACTGTTCGCTGCTCTGGCACCCCAATGGTGGAACAAGCTCCCTCACGACGCCAGGACAGCGGAGTCACTCACCACCTTCCGGAGACACTTGAAACCCCACCTCTTTAAGGAATACCTGGGATAGGATAAAGTAATCCTTCTACCCCCCCCTTACCCCACCCCCCAAAAAATAAATAATAATAATAATTAAAAAAATACATATTGTAAAGTGGTTATCCCACTGGCTATAAGGTGAATGCACCAATTTGTAAGTGGCTCTGGATAAGAGCGTCTGCTAAATGACGTAAAGGTAAATGTAATAAGGTCAGCATTTCATAAACTTTACTGTGGAAAAGGTAATATGTTGATATGCTTCAGTTCGCTGCCATATGACTGGTTTCGCGTCAAATATATCGGAAATAATTGTCATTTATATTTACAATCCCCTTATCCAAACAGCTTACTCATTTACCTCTTATCAATACTTAGCCTCTTATCAATTAGTAAATTACAGTGCATGGAGAATTCCATCGTGCGTAAAGGTGGCGGAATTACGAGGGAATTAAGTCAAGGTCAGAATAGGTGTATCTGTAGACACGCCTTCATTTCTTTGATCTCCACCCCAAACGAATAGCGGGTGTGTAGACAACCCTTACAGTTTCCCATGAGTACTTCTCAGAACCCTCTCCCAAACCCTCCCTCTGGCCCTGGGACTTAGAGACAAAACTTAGTGACTTCTTGCAGCTGAGGCAGGCTGGCAACCTCCGACCTCAGCCTGAATCTATTGTCCTGCTGCAGAAGGCCACATCACACCTACGTGTTAGGGACCAGGTTGCCAGGGGACAGAATCAGCTGACCCGGTCAGCCAATCAGTGGCCTAGCCTGGGGTTGGAGACCCCAGTCTGCCCCTGAACTCTTTTTTTTTTTTTTTTTTTTTGGGGGATGGATCAGCTTAATATTGCAGATAGATTGTATCTTCTATCAATGTAATTGTCTGCATCACTTCCAATCCCCCATGTTTTTTTTTATTTTTTATATATATATTCCCCTTTATTACTTTTCAACCCCACCATCCTTTCCCTACTTGGAGTAAATTAGTGAACAACAACGCCCAGGCCTCTACTTCCGGTCTATACTTACTATCTACACCTTATGGACAGAGTTAATTTTACAATAATTCTATATCTATATATATATATATATATATTGTGATGTCACAAGAGGCTGTGTCCTGGAGGGACGTTACATCCCCCTGAGGTGGCTGCAAAACCCAGACAGCTATGGCTCCATCTGCTGGTATGGTCGGGAACTCCACCCCTCTATGGCCAATCTTCCCACGCAGCTGAAACAAATCAGGAGCTGATGAGCTGAAGGTTTGTGGAAGGGAAGAGACACACTGAGGGAGTGTGTGGGGGGTGAAGAGACACAGTCTCCAACCTGGGCTCTCTGGAGGACAAGAGTGCTGCACGTCCACTTCCATGAGGAATATAAGGATTTGGAGATACTTACCTTTGGGAAATACTCACCTTTGGATATATGCACCTGTGGGAAATACGTGAGAGACATTTGGAAGGACTTTTGGCTGGGTTGGCCACTAGCTGCAACGTGGACTACAGTAAGGCTGGGGAAAAGTTATCTGAGCGAGTGAGAATTATGATTTTGGATGTGGAAGAGACATCCCTGAACTGTTAACCCTTAAAGAGCCACAAGAGAACAGAATTGTGTTATATTTTCGTTAATTTCCCAAGACCTATAATAAAATCCTTGTTTTGTTTGAACCTTGTCTCCTTGCACTACTTGAGCAATCCCGCTGAAAGCTGTGTAGCCTCTCGTGACGTCACAGATGGTGGAGAATACGGGCACGCTCAAGCGTTAATAGTGCATGTCAGAGGAGGATACCGAAGGTTTGATCACCCAGTTTTCCAAGTTGGCCGTAGGCTCCCCGCCGACTGAAATGGAGGACATATTGAAAGCCCTTGTTGCTGGCCAGCAAGCCCAGATGCAAGCAAACGTGGCTCTCTTGGAGGAGCAAAAGAAAGCCAACCTTCTGAAGGCAGAGGAATTGCAGTTGCAGAGACAGAGGGTGGTCCAAAATACCCGCCCAATAAAGGCAAGTGACTTTATATCTAAGATGGGAGCTACCGATGACATTGAGGCATACCTGCATGCCTTTGAGGCCACGGCCACTAGGGAAGCCTGGCCCAAGCAACAGTGGGTTGGTCTGTTAGCCCCCCTTTCTAACCGGGGAATCGCTGAATGCTGTCCGGGACCTGGGCCCTGACCAGGTTACTGACTATGATGCCCTGAAGTCTGAGATCCTCAGCAGATATGGACTCACAAAGTTTGGTATGGCCCAGCGCTTTCACAGCTGGACCTTCCAACCAGACCAACCTCCTCGGGCGCAGATGCATGAACTTGTCCGAATCGCAAGGAAATGGCTGGATCCGCAGAGGAATACAGCAGCGGCGGTGGTGGAGGCCGTTGTGGTGGATCGTTACCTACGCGCCCCTGCCTTATGAGGCAAAACGGGTCATCAGTCAACAGGCCTTGACCACGGCTGATCTGACCGTGGAAGCTGTGGAAAAGTACCAGGCCACAGCGGAGATGCTGAATGCTTCCCGAAAAGACCCCAGGAGTGCGGCCCCACCACAAATGGGAAGAACCCGTCCAAAGGACCCCAAGGTCTCGAACCCAGCCACGTCAGGACTTATCCCGGCTCCAGGGGGAGCCAGAAACCAGGCGGGTCCAAGAAGAGTACACCAGGAGGGGGAAACTCGACAGTGTTACCGGTGTGGGGAGATGGGACATATCTCCTGGCAGTGTGGGAAACCAGCCGATGAACCTATGCCCACTGCGGAGTCCTCCAGCTCAGCACCCACACACCGTTTTGCCTCGCTCTTGGGAGTCGTAGATGGCGGCCCAGATCGACCCCCCACCTGCCCGGTAACTGTGAATCACCATGATGTGGAGGCCTTACTGGATTCTGGTAGCCGGGCCACCCTGGTGCGTAAGGATTTGGTGGGCCCAACGTGTCTGACCCCGGGAAAGTCCTCCCAGTTTCCTGTGTCCATGGGGACACCAGAGAATACCCCATTACTGAACTTACAATGACCAGCACACGGGGAACCATACACACGACGGCGGGGGTGGTTGATTCCCTCCCTGTCCTAATTGGACGAGACTGCCCAGCCTTTTACCCACTCTGGAGAGAGTCTCAGGAGAGGATAACCCGAGTACCTCGGAAACGGAGAGGCAAGACTCATCCTGGGAAGGCTCCGGTGCAATCCTCCGAGTTACTCACCCCCGCCAGGGCTCTGATAGGGATGGCAGGTGCCCAGACCGACACAGAGACGGAGCTACAGAATCTGGACAAAGAACTGTCTGGTCTGAAGGGGACCGCTGAGAGGTATCGTTTGTTAAAGCAACAGTTAGACATGAAGACAGAAGAGTTAGATATCCTCCAGGCTAAACTCCAACAGAGCTCCTTCCCTAAGCAACAGGAGGAGCTGGAGAGGCTGCGCAGGACCATCGAGGAGCCTGTGAGGAGACCCTGCGCAGTAGTAAGGAGGTCCAGAAGAAGGCAGAGGAGAAGTACAAGGTGTTGGAGAACAAGATGAAGAATGCGGAGGCAGAGAGAGAGAAGGAACTGAAAGCGGCTCAACAGAAGCTAAACTCTGCTAAAACCAAGGCTGATGCGTTCAGTAAGAAACTCAAGGAGAGACAACAGGAGGCTGAGTCCCTGGTCCTAGAGTTGGAGGAGTTGAAGAGAGAGCAGTCTGGCAAGCACCACGGCAATGCGGACGCCCTCTCCCGGCGTGATGCCTTCTTCGCTGCCTTTACCCCGACGAGGACGTCGGTCCCGAGAGGGGATGTGTGATGTCACGAGAGGCTGTGTCCTGGAGGGACGTTACATCCCCCTGAGGTGGCTGCAAAACCCAGACAGCTATGGCTCCATCTGCTGGTATGGTCGGGAACTCCACCCCTCTATGGCCAATCTTCCCACGCAGCTGAAACAAATCAGGAGCTGATGAGCTGAAGGTTTGTGGAAGGGAAGAGACACACTGAGGGAGTGTGTGGGGGGTGAAGAGACACAGTCTCCAACCTGGGCTCTCTGGAGGACAAGAGTGCTGCACGTCCACTTCCATGAGGAATATAAGGATTTGGAGATACTTACCTTTGGGAAATACTCACCTTTGGATATACAGTGGGGCAAAAAAGTATTTAGTCAGCCACCAATTATGCAAGTTCTCCCACTTAAAAAGATGAGAGAGGCCTGTAATTTTCATCATAGGTACACGTCAACTATGACAGACAAATTGAGAAAAAAAAATCCAGAAAATCCTATTGTAGGATTTTTAATGAATTTATTTGCAAATTATGGTGGAAAATAAGTATTTGGTCACCTACAAACAAGCAAGATTTCTGGCTCTCACAGACCTGTAACTTCTTCTTTAAGAGGCTCCTCTGTCCTCCACTCGTTACCTGTATTAATGGCACCTGTTTGAACTTGTTATCAGTATAAAAGACACCTGTCCACAACCTCAAACAGTCACACTCCAAACTTCACAATGGCCAAGACCAAAGAGCTATCAAAGGACACCAAAAACAAAATTGTAGACCTGCACCAGGCTGGGAAGACTGAATCTGCAACAGGTAAGCAGCTTGGTTTGAAGAAATCAACTGTGGGAGCAATTATTAGGAAATGGAAGACATACAAGACCACTGATAATCTCCCTCGATCTGGGGCTCCATGCAAGATCTCACCCCGTGGGGTCAAAATGATCACAAGAACGGTGAGCAAAAATCCCAGAACCACACGGGGGGACCTAGTGAATGACCTGCTGAGAGCTGGGACCAAAGTAACAAAGCCAACCATCAGTAACACACTACGCCGCCAGGGACTCAAATCCTGCAGTGCGAGACGTGTCCCCCCTGCTTAAGCCAGTACATGTCCAGGCCCGTCTGAAGTGCATTTGGATGATCCAGAAGAGGATTGGGAGAATGTCATATGGTCAGATGAAACCAAAATATAACTTTTTGGTAAAAACTCAACTCGTCATGTTTGGAGGACAAAGAATGCTGAGTTGCATCCAAAGAACACCATACCTACTGTGAAGCATGGGGTTGGAAACATCATGCTTTGGGGCTGTTTTTCTGCAAAGGGACCAGGACGACTGATCCGTGTAAAGGAAAGAATGAATGGGGCCATATATCGTGAGATTTTGAGTGAAACCCTCCTTCCATCAGCAAGGGCATTGAAGATGAAACGTGGCTGGGTCTTTCAGCATAACAATGATCCCAAACACACCGCCCGGGCAACGAAGGAGTGGCTTCGTAAGAAGCATTTCAAGGTCCTGGAGTGGCCTAGCCAGTCTCCAGATCTCAACCCCATAGAAAATATTTGGAGGGAGTTGAAAGTCTGTGTTGCCCAGCGACAGCCCCAAAACATCACTGCTCTAGAGGAGATCTGCATGGAGGAATGGGCCAAAATACCAGCAACAGTGTGTGAAAACCTTGTGAAGACTTACAGAAAACGTTTGACCTGTGTCATTGCCAACAAAGGGTATATAACAAAGTATTGAGAAACTTTTGTTATTGACCAAATACTTATTTTCCACCATCATATGCCAATAAATTCATTAAAAATCCTACAATGTGATTTTCTGGATTTTTTTCCCTAATTTTGTCTGTCATAGTTGACGTGTACCTATGATGAAAATTACAGGCCTTTCTCATCTTTTTAAGTGGGAGAACTTGCACAATTGGTGGCTGACTAAATACTTTTTTTCCCCACTGTATGCACCTGTGGAAATACGTGAGAGACATTTGGAAGGACTTTTGGCTGGGTTGGCCACTAGCTGCAACGTGGACTACAGTAAGGCTGGGGAAAAGTTATCTGAGCGAGTGAGAATTATGATTTTGGATGTGGAAGAGACATCCCTGAACTGTTAACCCTTAAAGAGCCACAAGAGAACAGAATTTTGTTATATTTTCGTTAATTTCCCAAGACCTATAATAAAATCCTTGTTTTGTTTGAACCTTGTCTCCTTGCACTACTTGAGCAATCCCGCTGAAAGCTGTGTAGCCTCTCGTGACGTCACAATATATATATATATTTATTTATTTTTTTGCTCCTGAACTTCTTCTAATCTCAACCTCTCCGATCATTTTCATGATGTCCATCCGGTTTGCTTCTAAATGCCATATCTTTCTAACTGTGCTCTTTCCTAAAAGCTCCCAACATACAACCTATATACTTATTATGGACACAGTATGCTTACATTATTAGCTATCTTTGTTATTATTTGTTGTTATTTGTTATTAGTCCCATCCTTCAACTCTATTCAATACCTCCCATCTATCTCTTAACACCATCCATATAGGATTTCTATTTGCCATATATATTTCAACCGTACTGTGATGTTTTACAAAAGTTCTGAACCTTTCTATTCTCATTGCTTCTACAGATTGTGAATTAAAAATAAACATTTTTGCTAAAAGTATTATTATATTGAAAGACTGGTCATGGCTCACATCAACAGCATAATCCCAGAAACCCTAGACCCACTCCAATTTGCATACCGCCCCAACAGATCCACAGATGATGCAATCTCTATCGCACTCCACACTGCCCTTTCCCACCTGGACAAGAGGAACACCTACGTGATAATGCTATTCATTGACTACAGCTCAGCATTCAACACCATAGTGCCCTCTAAGCTCATCACTAAGCTAAGGATCCTGGGACTAAACACCTCCCTCTGCAACTGGATCCTGGACTTCCTGACGGGCCGCCCCCAGGTGGTAAGGGTAGGTAACAACACATCTGCCACACTGATCCTCAACACGGGGGCCCCTCAGGGGTGCGTGCTCAGTCCCCTCCTGTACTCTCTGTTCACCCATGACTGCATGGCCAGGCACGACTCCAACACCATCATTAAGTTTGCCGACGACACAACAGTGGTAGGCCTGATCACCGACAACGATGAGACAGCCTATAGGGGAGGAGGTCAGAGATCTGGCCGTGTGGTGCCAGGACAACAACCTCTCCCTCAACGTGACCAAGACAAAGGAGATGATTGTGGACTACAGGAAAAAAAAGAGGACTGAGCACGCCCCCATTCTCATCGACGGGGCTGTAGTGGAACAGGTTGAGAGCTTCAAGTTCCTTGGTGTCCACATCAACAACTATCATGGTCCAAACACACCAAGACAGTCGTGAAGAGGGCACGACAAAGCCTATTCCCCCTCAGGAGACTAAAAAGATTTGGCATGGGTCCTCAGATCCTCAAAAAATTCTACAGCTGCACCATCGAGAGCATCCTGACTGGTTGCATCACCGCCTGGTATGGCAACTGCTTGGCCTCTGACCGCAAGGCACTACAGAGGGTAGTGCGTACGGCCCAGTACATCACTGGGGCAAAGCTCCCTGCTATCCAGGACCTCTATACCAGGCGGTGTCAGAGGAAGGCCCTCAAAATTGTCAAAGACTCCAGCCACCCTAGTCATAGACTGTTCTCTCTGCTACCGCACGGCAAGCGGTACCGGAGTGCCAAGTCTAGGTCCAAAAGACTTCTCAACAGCTTCTACCCCCAAGCCATAAGACTCCTGAACAGCTAATCATGGCTACCCGGACTATTTGCACTGCCCCCCCACCCCATCCTTTTTACGCTGCTGCTACTCTGTTAAGTATTTATGCATAGTCACTTTAACTCTACCCACATGTACATATTACCTCAACTACCTCAACTAGCCGGTGCCCCCGCACATTGACTATGCAACGGTACCCCCCTGTATATATAGCCTCCCTACTGTCACTTTATTTTACTGTATATATAGCCTCCCTACTGTCACTTTATTTTACTTCTGCTCTTTTTTTCTCAACACTTTTTTGTTGTTGTTTTATTCTTACTTTTTTGTTTAAAATAAATGCACTGTTGGTTAAGGGCTGTAAGTAAGCATTTCACTGTAATGTCTGCACCTGTTGTATTCGGCGCATGTGACCAATAAAATTTGATTTGATTTGATTTGATTTATTATTGATTGATTGACTATGACTTTTCAGATCACCCAGTAATGCTATCTGCAAGGTTAGTTCCAGGTAAATATTGCAATCCTTTAGCCATTCCTGGACCTGTGTCCAAAAACAAGCTACAAATGGACAGAACCAAAACAAATGATCTAATGATTCTATCTCTTCACAGCAAAATCTGCAGAGCTGGGAAGATTGTATCCCCCATATAAATAACATTCTATTGGTAGCAAGAATTTTATATAATAATTTAAATTGAAAGATTCTAATTTTTGAATCCGGTGTCGTTTTGCGTGTCAGTTCATAAACACTATGCCATGGGATCGGTACGTCAAAGATCTCTTCCCAACTATTTTGCAATCTATATGGGACGGCTGTCAATCCTTTGGTCCTTAAGTGAAACTGATCAAGGTCAGAATAGCCTGGGGTTGGAGACCCCAGTCTGCCCCTGAACTCTTTAGGTGTCTCCAGGAGGGCAGGTTGAGACAACGTCTAGAAACTCCTGCCCTCTACCTCAACTCACATCTGGAGCCTTTCTACATCCTTCTTCTGGAATCCCTGGCTGTTTTTTTTTATTTTTTTCGGCTGTTCGCGCGCACACAACCTTTTTTTCTGGAGGCAAGTCGAAGATCGGTAGCCGAAGTCTACACCCCTTTGTTGGTGATTGGTCAACAGTAGGGGTGGGAACTATGGACAGGATTCTTCAACGACGTGTTTCAACGAGACAGTGCAGCAGCAGCAGTTAGGTCCTTCTGTCTGGCCATTGAAATCCACAGACACACATAAGTCAGTCTATTCAATGTTTATTGACAAAATAAAACAGAATCAATGGGGTGAGTATACTTTAACTGATCCAGCTAGCAGACAGAAGTTCAAAGTTCTTAATTAATAGTCCTATGGTTAACAAATTACTCCAAGGTCAAGGAAGGTTTATCAATCAGACAAAAAAAAAAAAAAAAAAAAGATATTATAAAAAGCCAAAATATGAAATAAAACCTTCAAAGTTAAAAAATATACATGAATTTAATTCTAAATGATTTACTGTACATAAAAAATTACTGGTCAAAACAGATATTTTCACAAAATAACATACTTTTTTCCTCTTAAAAAAACAAAAACAGAACCCAGCTTCTATTGTTTAAATTTGCTCTTCACTCACAGAAAAAAGGTTACATATCCCTGATTTAAAAAAATATTGTTAAAACAAAATGGTTCATTTCTTAAACGTGTATGTTTGTCTTCAGAAGGAAAATTAGGTATTTACGTGAAAGCAGTCATCACAAAAGATGGAAAGCTTTAGAGTAACTCACAACCAGGAAGATACACTAAATCAACATAAAATTCATAACTAAGTATTCTGTTTGTCATCAGAAGACAATTGTAAACAAAGGCTTTCTTTGCCAATATGGGAGGAGGATTATTTGGAGACACTTTAAAGCAGGGATCAACTAGACTCAGTCGAGGGACGATTATTTTCATTGAGAGGATGGTCAGGGGGCCGGAACATAATTACAAATAATTTGTAGACTGCAAATTGACAGCAAGAAGCCCAAACAGATATAATATTTGACTAAAACATAATAATTTCAAAGCTTGCTTAGATTTGTATACGGTCACAAATCACATATTATGCGTGGGAATATTTTGGACCAGATAATAATAAATGAAAATCCCCCGCTGGCCACCAGTTGGGGAACCCTTCTTTAAAGTTTCAGAATCTTGGTCCTCTTTAGTATCTCATTATTCCTATTACTTTAAACAAAATGATCAATAAAAAATCTAAACTGCACCAAAAAAAACGAAATACATGAAAAAGAAAACATGCAATGAAAAAAACCTTTTAAAAAACAAGGAGTAAACCGCATCTTCACAAAAACGCGGATTCAGAGGCTCACGAAATACCGAACAAAAATTATATACAAGGTACTATAACAAAACAA
The DNA here is from genome assembly GCF_020615455.1 of Coregonus clupeaformis. NCBI lineage: Eukaryota > Metazoa > Chordata > Actinopteri > Salmoniformes > Salmonidae > Coregonus > Coregonus clupeaformis. The sequence continues at coordinate 98,093 of NW_025534025.1, forward strand.
AAACGCATAACAACTCAAAACACTGAAGTACAGAAAACAACAACATAATGTCGTTTATTTTCCAGTTGTCCAATACCTTTTTCTTCTAGTCAGGTCAACTCAACAATGTGCGTAAACCTAACTTGAGATCTGTGAACGCAACTCACATTTTTCAAACCAAATCTCCCAATGAAATTCTCCAATTGAAAATCTCAAATTGTACATTTTGAATACCCACGCATATCTGAAGTTAGGATTGGGCCCTATGAGAGCCGACAAACAATGCCGATCATTATTGACTCCTGATGCTAAAATGGATCTAGTCAGAAGTCAGGGAGGTGATAGACTGTATCTGCCGAAGGTGGAAGACTACCCTCCATCTCTCTCTACATCCTCATCTTCTCTGTCCTCTCTTCACCCTTCCTGTCCTACTTTTCTCCACATCTCTCTTTTCTGTTGTCGCTGTGACCCGTCTTCCTCTCTAATCCATAACTACACTTCCTAAAGTGCCTCCAATGGAAACTGGACTGACAGAAAGGACACAAGTGCCTCCAAATAATACAAACAAAAACTAAACAAATTAAACAAAAATGAAAGAAAATAAAACATTTGCACCGAACGCATTTCTCCAAATAAAGGGAGAGAGAGAGAACATATGTGTATGTGTATGTGTGTGTATGTGTGTGTATGTGTGTGTATGTGTGTGTGTGTGTGTGTGTGTGTGTGTGTGTGTGTGTGTGTGTGTCATAGCATCCCCGTCATCATCTTCAGTACTTTGGCACTTTGGTGTATTCCTCAGTGTGTATGCTCCTACACAGCCCAATGGACAGGATCATACCCAGGAGCTGTAGAACACAGAGGTCAGAGGTCAGGTTAACAGCATCACTACATCTAAAGCCTTTCAGGAGGGTTCTCTCAATAGCTGTGATCAATGTATGCTCCTGTAGCATGAAGCGTTTACATACACACAAAAAAAAAAAAGAGCTGCTGGCTTGGAAGTGACGTGGATTAAGTCAAGAGGTCAGAAGCTGTTTCTGACAGGCAGTTATTCCTCTTATGATAAACATCTGTCTGGCTGAGAGACCTGCCTGACAGATATGATAAACATCTGTCTGGCTGAAAGACCTGCCTGACAGACATGATTCAGGGAGAAAAAAAAGCCCTTGCTTTCAGAAGCTCTCAAATCCCTGCTTTTGGTTGTATTGGATTAAGAAGAAACACATTGTCCTATAGAATGTATATGTTGTTCTGGTTCTATAGAATGTATATGTTGCTCTGGTCCTATAGAATGTATATGTTGTTCTGGTTCTATAGAATGTATATGTTGTTCTGGCCCTATAGAATGTATATGTTGTTCTGGTCCTATATAATGTATATGTTGTTCTGGTCCTATAGAATGTATATGTTGTTCTGGTCCTATAGAATGTATATGTTGTTCTGGTCCTATAGAATGTATATGTTGTTCTGGTCCTATAGAATGTCTATGTTGTTCTGGTCCTATAGAATGTCTATGTTGTTCTGGTCCTATAGAATGTATATGTTGTTCTGGTCCTATAGAATGTATATGTTGTTCTGGTTCTATAGAATGTATATGTTGTTCTGGTCCTATAGAATGTATGTGTTGTTCTTTACCTCAATGACAGCCACTCCCAGGCAGACCCCCAGGATCACTCCAGCATTGGCAAACAGCCAGCTCTCTACACTGGAGTTACAGCCCTGAGGGACAGAGAGAGAGAGAGAGAGACAGAGAGAGAGAGACAGAGAGAGAGAGACGAGAGACAGAGAGAGAGACAGAGAGAGACAGAGAGAGAGACAGAGAGAGAGACAGAGAGAGAGACAGAGAGAGAGAGTGAGAGAGACAGAGAGTGAGAGAGACAGAGAGTGAGAGAGAGAGACGGAGAGTGAGAGAGAGAGAGACAGAGAGAGAGAGAGAGAGAGAGAGAGAGAGAGAGACAGAGAGATAGATGTATATTAAAACACAGCCCAATATAGTTACAGGTGATGGTGGTGTTGAGTGGTGTTCATGTTGCAAGTAACTCAATGATGGAGTCAAACACTGTGACCATATTTCAATGCCATTTGAAGTTGACACCGACTTACGTGGAGTACTGACACACGTGTAGCACAAGTACTATGAGCAGCCTCTTTGTAGGAGTGTTCTTCTCTTAATCAATCAACCAATCAATCAACTAATCAATCGAGTGTTCTTACCCTTTGGTAGACGGGCCAGTCAAGTGACTGTGCCTCACAGAAGCCGCTGTCGGAGGAGGAATTACCCTCAACCAGCGACGCGTTCTGGCAGGAACATGGAAACAACAGCTGGGAACTGTTCACCATGACAGCATTACCATGCCAGTCCATACGACCACTCCATCCACAACACTCCATCTGGAGAGAGAGGGGGGTGGAGGGAGGGAAGGAGAGAGAGGGGGATGGAAGGAGAGAAGGAGAGAGAGGATGAGAGAGAGAGAGAGCCACAGAGAGAGACAGAGACAGAGACAGAGACAGAGAGAGAGAGAGAGAGAGATAAAGGTGATAAAACAATGATGAGTAAAAGGGTCCAGAAAGAGAATGAAAGAGGAAAGGAGGAGAAACCCCAAGTAGAAACTGTTCAGATGTTTTCAGATAAATGAACGCTGCCTAGCAACCCTATACCGTAAGCATTGCTTTACAATGAACTAGGACAAAGAAATGTCCCAGCTGCTGAAGGGGTTGACGAGGAGCTGAGAGGGAAAGTATTCTCCACTTCCTTTGTTTGAAATCACTTTTCCAGACAGATGGAGCTTTAAGAGCTTGGCGGAAGGCCTTCCTGTCAATCCATTTCCAACAGCTATGGTTTGGCTCCACTGAAACAATCCATTTAGATGTTTTTACGACTGCTTCAAAACGTGGAGTTAACACCCAGGAATGGTGCCAAACAAATGACACAAGTCTAATTTCTGTACAGAGAACCTTTATACCAAGCTACTCGACTACTTAGATCACACTGGTTCGTTTCACTTCAGGTAATTGCCAAACCTATGCAAATGATTGGTCAAGATCCACTGTATTTTATGAATTGTCTTAGCAGGGTTTACACCACTTGCCAGTTTACCATAAAACTACAGGTACATTCTTTTGAACCGTTAAATCCCTATTAGTCGACTGGTGTGTTGACTTTTGAACTGGTTCGAAATTTACCTCCGTTGCAAGTAAAAAATAACACCCTTTTCCCCTTAGTTCAAATGTTGTTGTTTTTTATGGGCGTCATGCCCCCGGACCCCCTAATCGACTCTTTCAATCTTGTTAAATTTCTGTATTCTGACCTCTAGGCGTCACTTTCACATTGGCTCTACTCAGAGTAGGATTGAAGTTGTAGACAGTGATCTAAGGTCAGCTAGTGTTCTCCACTCTAATGGTTCAGGTTAGAGTTAAAGGGAAGATATAACCTGATCCTAGATCTGTGCTCTCCACTCACCGTCCTCTGTATGTAGTCCCAGGCCTGCTCGGTGGTGCTGTTCTTGCCAGGGTAGTTGCTCAGGATCTGGGTCATGATGTTGGACATCTCATTATTTAGCTGAGACAGAGAGAGAAGGGGGAAACCAGTCAGTAAACCAGTCAAGTCAGCCAGAGTCAATCAACCAGTCAGTCAGCCAGTCAGTCAGTCAGCCAGAGAGTCAGACAGTGTTGGTTTCTAAACTAAAGTTTCCAACACAAACACAATGCCTGGAGAGAAAACACTAACACAATGCCCAGAACTAGAGAGAGAATCAGTTTAATAAATCAGAATAAATTCCTTGAGAAAAATGTCCCTGATCATTCAAAACTAGCATCGTTTTGTAATGTGCAGATCTTATGTTTCCACTCTGACCCCTCTCCATTCCTTCTCTGTTGAATCGGGTAAATATGGTTCCAACTCCACTCGGACCCCTCTCCATTCCTTCTCTGTTGAATCGGGTAAATAAAGTGCACGGAGGGCTTGTCCCAAATGGCACCCTATTCCCTTTATAGTGCACTACTGTTGACAAGGGCACATAGAGCTCCAGTCAAAAGTAGTGCACTACAGTGCATTCGGAAAGTATTCAGACCCCTTGACTTTTTCCACATTTTGTAATGTTACAGCCATTTTCTAAAATTGATAAAATTGGGGCGGGGGGGTTCTCATCAATCTACACACAATACCCGATAATATTAATAATGACAAAGTGAAAACAGGTTTTTATAAATTTTTGCACATTTATTAGAGCAAAAACCAAGCCATGAGGTCGAAGGAATTGTCCGTAGAGCTCCGAGACAGGATTGTGTTGAGGCACAGATCTGGGGAAGGGTACCAAAACATTTCTGCAGCATTGAAGGTCCCCAAGAACACAGTGGCCTCCATCATTCTTAAACCTGGCACCATCCCTACGGTGAAGCATGGTGGTGGCAGCATCATGCTGTGGGGATGTTTTTCAGCGGCAGGGACTGGGAGACTAGTCAGGATCGAGGCAAAGATGAATGTAGCAAAGTACATAGAGATCCTTGATGAAAACCTGCTCCCGAGCGCTCAGGACCTCAGACTGGGGCGAAGGTTCACCTTCCAACAGGACAACGACCCTAAGCACACAGCCAAGACAACGCAGGAGTGGCTTCGGGACAAGTCTCTGAATGTCCTTGAGTGGCCCAGCCAGAGCTCGGACTTGAACCCGATCTAACATTTCCGGAGAGATCTGAAAATAGCTGTGCAGCAACGCTCCCCATCCAACTTGACAGAGCTTGAGAGGATCTGCAGAGAGGAATGGGAGAAACTCCCCAAATACAGGTGTGCCAAGCTTGTAGCATCACACCCAAGAAGACTCGAGGCTGTAATCGCTGCCAAAGGTGCTTCAACAAAGTTCTGAGTAAAGGGTCTGAATACTTACAGTTGAAGGCGGAAGTTTACATACACTTAGGTTGGAGTCATTAAAACTAATTTTTCAACCACTCCACAAATGTCTTGTTAACAAACTATAGTTTTGGCAAGTCGGTTAGGACATCTACTTTGTGCATGACACAAGTAATTTTTCCAACAATTGTTTACAGACAGATTATTTCACTTACAATTCACTGTATCACAATTCCAGTGGGTCAGAAGTTTACATACACTAAGTTGACTGTGCCTTTAAACAGCTTGGAAAATTCCAGAAAATGATGTCATGGCTTTGGAAGCTTCTGATAGGCTAATTGACATAATTTGAGTCAATTGGAGGTGTACCTGTGGATGTATTTCAAGACCTACCTTCAAACTCCGTGCCTCTTTGCTTGACATCATGGGAAAATCAAAATAAATAAGCCAAGACCTCAGAAAAAACATTGTAGACCTCCACAAGTCTGGTTCATCCTTGGGAGCAATTTCCAAATGCCTGAAGGTACCACGTTCATCTGTACAAACAATAGTATGCAAGTATAAACACCATGGGACCACGCATCTGTCGAGACGCTACTTTGGTGCGAAAAGTGCAAATCAATCCCAGAACAACAGCAAAGGACCTTGTGAAGATGCTGGAGGAAACAGGTACAAAAGTATCTATATCCACAGTAACACTAGTCCTATATCGACATAACCTGAAAGGCCGCTCAGCAAGGGAAGAAGCCACTGCTACAAAACCGCCATAAAAAAGCCACACTACGGTTTGCAACTGCACATGGAGAAATGTCCTCTGGTCTGATGAAACAAAAATAGAACTGTTTGGCCATAATGACCATTGTTGTGTTTGGAGGAAAAAGGGGGTTGCTTGCAAGCCGAAGAACACCATCATGCTGTGGGGGTGGCTTGCTGCAGGAGGGACTGGTGCACTTCACAAAATAGATGGGGAAGGAGGAAGGAAAATTATGTGGATATATTGAAGTAACATCTCAAGACATCAGTCAGGAAGTTAAAGCTTGGTCGCAAATGGTCTTCCAAATGGACAATGACCCCAAGCAATCTTCCAAAGTTGTGGCAAAATGGCTTAAGGACAACAAAGTCAAGGTATTGGAGTGGCCATCACAAAGCCCTGACCTCAATCCTATTGAAAATGTGTGGGCAGAACTGAAAAAGCGTGTGCGAGCAAGGAGGCCTACAAACCTGACTCAGTTACACCAGCTCTGTCAGGAGGAATGGGCCAAAATTCACCCAACTTATTGTGGGAAGCTTGTGGAAGGCTACCCGAAACATTTGACCCAAGTTAAACAATTTAAAGGCAATGCTACCAAATACTAATTGAGTGTATGCAAACTTCTGACCCACTGGGAATGTGATGAAAGAAATAAAAGCTGAAATAAATAATTCTCTCTAATATTATTCTGACATTTCAATTCTTAAAATAAAGTGGTGATCCTAACTGACCTAAGACAGGGAATTTTTACTAGGATTAAATGTCAGGAATTGTGAAAAACTGAGTTTAAATGCATTTGGCTAAGATGTATGTAAACTTCCGACTTCAACTGTATGTAAATGGTATATTTCAGTATTTTAAAAATCCTAAAAATCTGTTTTTGCTTTGTTATTATGGGGTGTAGATTGTTACTATGGGGTGTAGATTGTTACTATGGGGTGTAGATTGTTACTATGGGGTGTAGATTGTTACTATGGGTGTAGATTGTTACTATGGGGTGTATATTGTTACTATGGGGTGTATATTGTTACTATGGGGTGTAGATTGTTACTATGGGGTGTAGATTGTTACTATGGGGTGTAGATTGTTACTATGGGGTGTAGATTGTTACTATGGGGTGTAGATTGTTACTATGGGGTGTAGATTGTTACTATGGGTGTAGATTGTTACTATGGGGTGTAGATTGTTACTATGGGGTGTAGATTGTTACTATGGGGTGTAGATTGTTACTATGGGGTGTAGATTGTTACTATGGGGTGTAGATTGTTACTATGGGGTGTAGATTGTTACTATGGGGTGTAGATTGTTACTATGGGGTGTAGATTGTTACTATGGGGTGTAGATTGTTACTATGGGGTGTAGATTGTTACTATGGGGTGTAGATTGTTACTATGGGGTGTAGATTGTTACTATGGGGTGTAGATTGTTACTATGGGGTGTAGATTGTTACTATGGGGTATTGGGTGTAGATTGATGAGGGGAATAAGGCTCTAATGTAACAAAATGTGGAAAAAGTCAAGGGGTCTGAATACTTTCCGAATGCACTGTAGTGTACTACTTTTGACTGGAGCTCTATGTGCCCTTGTCAACAGTAGTGCACTATAAAGGGAATTGGGTGCCATTTGGGATGCAGTTTTACTGCCACCTTAAAAGCTACATGATTTGGACATGTCTGTTGTGTTGAAATGCTTAGTTATAGTGAAAAAGCAGATCTTGTTTAAAGCGCTGAAGCAACATGTACAGTCTTGAAAGTCCATTTGGCAGAGAGGCAGCTGCCGCTGGCTGATGTTGGATCCAGACTTCCAACGAGGGTTCTCTTTCAGGGAGCAGCAGGGATACATCAGGGATAATATCGAGGGCTGTCCCAAATAGCACCATATTCCCTATATACTGTAGTGCACTACTTTGGGGTAGTGCACTATAAAGGGAATAGGGTGCCATTTGGGACGCAGGCAATATCTGGGTCTGAGAGGTGGATTCCAGCTTTACGGTGTATCCTAGTCAGATGCTTCCCTTCAGGTCCGCTGGGAGACAGACAGTGAGTGTGTGTGTGTGTGTGTTGTTAAGGACGCTGAATCAAGCCAGCAAACTATCCTCTCCAGCCAGGGTGGGTTCTGTTCCATTCCAAGTCTATAGCTTCTGCTAGAATCTGCTAGGCCATTCCAAACCAGCTAGAAGGTTATAGAAGGTATGCCTCTGTGTGTGTGTGTGTGTGTGTTTCTTCAATTATCCACATCTGTGTTTACACCTCTCTTCAGCTGGTGTGTGTGTTCCTACCAGCAGCAGTCACCCTCTCTCTGACCCCTCTCCTCACTGACACACACACCTCTCTCTCTCTCTCTGACCCCTCTCCACACTGACAGACACACCTCTCTCTCTCTCTCTGACCCCTCTCCACACTGACAGACACACCTCTCTCTCTCTGACCCCTCTCCTCACTGACAGACAACACCTTTCTCTCTCTGACCCCTCTCCTCACTGACAGACACACCTCTCTCTCTGACCCCTCTCCTCACTGACAGACACACCTCTCTCTCTCTGACCCCTCTCCTCACTGACAGACAACACCTCTCTCTCTCTGACCCCTCTCCTCACTGACAGACAACACCTCTCTCTCTCTGACCCCTCTCCTCACTGACAGACACACCTCTCTCTCTCTCTCTGACCCCTCTCCTCACTGACAGACAACACCTCTCTCTCTCTGACCCCTCTCCTCACTGACAGACACCTCTCTCTCTGACCCCTCTCCTCACTGACAGACAACACCTCTCTCTCTCTGACCCCTCTCCTCACTGACAGACACCTCTCTCTCTGACCCCTCTCCTCACTGACAGACAACACCTCTCTCTCTCTCTGACCCCTCTCCTCACTGACAGACACACCTCTCTCTCTGACCCCTCTCCTCACTGACAAACACCTCTCTCTCTCTGACCCCTCTCCTCACTGACAGACACACCTCTCTCTCTGACCCCTCTCCTCACTGACAAACACCTCTCTCTCTCTGACCCCTCTCCTCACTGACAGACAACACCTCTCTCTCTCTGACCCCTCTCCTCACTGACAGACACACCTCTCTCTCTGACCCCTCTCCTCACTGACAGACACACCTCTCTCTCTCTGACCCCTCTCCTCACTGACAGACAACACCTCTCTCTCTCTCTGACCCCTCTCCTCACTGACAAACACCTCTCTCTCTCTGACCCCTCTCCTCACTGACAGACACACCTCTCTCTCTCTGACCCCTCTCCTCACTGACAGACACACCTCTCTCTCTCTGACCCCTCTCCTCACTGACAGACACACCTCTCTCTCTCTGACCCCTCTCCTCACTGACAGACACACCTCTCTCTCTGACCCCTCTCCTCACTGACAGACACACCTCTCTCTCTCTGACCCCTCTCCTCACTGACAGACACACCTCTCTCTCTCTGACCCCTCTCCTCACTGACCCGTCTCCTCACTGACAGACAACACCTCTCTCTCTCTGACCCCTCTCCTCACTGACAGACACACCTCTCTCTCTGACCCCTCTCCTCACTGACAGACACACCTCTCTCTCTGACCCCTCTCCTCACTGACAGACAACACACCTCTCTCTCTGACCCCTCTCCTCACTGACAGACAACACCTCTCTCTCTCTGACCCCTCTCCTCACTGACACACACCTCTCTCTCTGACCCCTCTCCTCACTGACAGACAACACACCTCTCTCTCTGACCCCTCTCCTCACTGACAGACAACACCTCTCTCTCTCTGACCCCTCTCCTCACTGACAGACACCTCTCTCTCTCTGACCCCTCTCCTCACTGACAGACAACACCTCTCTCTCTGACCCCTCTCCTCACTGACAGACAACACCTCTCTCTCTCTCTCTGACCCCTCTCCTCACTGACAGACACACCTCTCTCTCTCTGACCCCTCTCCACACTGACAGACAACACCTCTCTCTCTGACCCCTCTCCTCACTGACAGACAACACCTCTCTCTCTCTCTCTCTGACCCCTCTCCTCACTGACAGACACACCTCTCTCTCTCTGACCCCTCTCCTCACTGACAGACACACCTCTCTCTCTGACCCCTCTCCTCATTGACAGACACACCTCTCTCTCTCTGACCCCTCGCCTCACTGACAGACAACAACTCTCTCTCTCTCTCTGACCCCTCTCCTCACTGACAGACAACACCTCTCTCTCTCTGACCCCTCTCCACACTGACAGACACACCTCTCTCTCTCTGACCCCTCTCCTCACTGACAGACACACCTCTCTCTCTCTGACCCCTCTCCTCACTGACAGACAACACCTCTCTCTCTGACCCCTCTCCTCACTGACAGACACACCTCTCTCTCTGACCCCTCTCCACACTGACAGACAACACCTCTCTCTCTGACCCCTCTCCACACTGACAGACAACACCTCTCTCTCTCTGACCCCTCTCCTCACTGACAGACAACACCTCTCTCTCTGACCCCTCTCCTCACTGACAGACACACCTCTCTCTCTGACCCCTCTCCTCACTGACAGACACACCTCTCTCTCTCTGACCCCTCTCCACACTGACAGACACACCTCTCTCTCTGACCCCTCTCCTCACTGACAGACACACCTCTCTCTCTGACCCCTCTCCTCACTGACAGACACACCTCTCTCTCTGACCCCTCTCCACACTGACAGACAACACCTCTCTCTCTGACCCCTCTCCTCACTGACAGACACACCTCTCTCTCTCTCTCTGACCCCTCTCCTCACTGACAGACAACACCTCTCTCTCTCTGACCCCTCTCCTCACTGACAGACAACACCTCTCTCTCTCTGACCCCTCTCCTCACTGACAGACAACACCTCTCTCTCTCTCTGACCCCTCTCCTCACTGACAGACACACCTCTCTCTCTCTCTGACCCCTCTCCTCACTGACAGACAACACCTCTCTCTCTCTGACCCCTCTCCTCACTGACAGACAACACCTCTCTCTCTCTGACCCCCTCTCCTCACTGACAGACAACACCTCTCTCTCTCTGACCCCTCTCCTCACTGACAGACAACACCTCTCTCTCTCTGACCCCCTCTCCTCACTGACAGACACACCTCTCTCTCTGACCCCTCTCCTCACTGACAGACACACCTCTCTCTCTCTCTCTGACCCCTCTCCTCACTGACAGACACCACCTCTCTCTCTCTGACCCCTCTCCTCACTGACAGACAACACCTCTCTCTCTCTGACCCCTCTCCTCACTGACAGACAACACCTCTCTCTCTGACCCCTCTCCTCACTGACAGACAACACCTCTCTCTCTCTCTCTGACCCCTCTCCTCACTGACAGACACACCTCTCTCTCTCTGACCCCTCTCCTCACTGACAGACACACCTCTCTCTCTGACCCCTCTCCTCACTGACAGACACACCTCTCTCTCTCTGACCCCTCGCCTCACTGACAGACAACAACTCTCTCTCTCTCTCTGACCCCTCTCCTCACTGACAGACAACACCTCTCTCTCTCTGACCCCTCTCCACACTGACAGACACACCTCTCTCTCTCTGACCCCTCTCCTCACTGACAGACACACCTCTCTCTCTCTGACCCCTCTCCTCACTGACAGACAACACCTCTCTCTCTGACCCCTCTCCTCACTGACTGACACACCTCTCTCTCTGACCCCTCTCCACACTGACAGACAACACCTCTCTCTCTGACCCCTCTCCACACTGACAGACAACACCTCTCTCTCTCTGACCCCTCTCCTCACTGACAGACAACACCTCTCTCTCTCTGACCCCTCTCCTCACTGACAGACACACCTCTCTCTCTGACCCCTCTCCTCACTGACAGACACACCTCTCTCTCTCTGACCCCTCTCCACACTGACAGACACACCTCTCTCTCTGACCCCTCTCCTCACTGACAGACACACCTCTCTCTCTGACCCCTCTCCTCACTGACAGACACACCTCTCTCTCTGACCCCTCTCCACACTGACAGACAACACCTCTCTCTCTGACCCCTCTCCTCACTGACAGACACACCTCTCTCTCTCTCTCTGACCCCTCTCCTCACTGACAGACAACACCTCTCTCTCTCTGACCCCTCTCCTCACTGACAGACAACACCTCTCTCTCTCTGACCCCTCTCCTCACTGACAGACAACACCTCTCTCTCTCTGACCCCTCTCCTCACTGACAGACACACCTCTCTCTCTCTCTGACCCCTCTCCTCACTGACAGACAACACCTCTCTCTCTCTGACCCCTCTCCTCACTGACAGACAACACCTCTCTCTCTCTGACCCCTCTCCTCACTGACAGACAACACCTCTCTCTCTCTGACCCCTCTCCTCACTGACAGACAACACCTCTCTCTCTCTGACCCCTCTCCTCACTGACAGACACACCTCTCTCTCTGACCCCTCTCCTCACTGACAGACACACCTCTCTCTCTCTCTGACCCCTCTCCTCACTGACAGACAACACCTCTCTCTCTCTGACCCCTCTCCTCACTGACAGACAACACCTCTCTCTCTCTGACCCCTCTCCTCACTGACAGACACACCTCTCTCTCTGACCCCTCTCCTCACTGACAGACACACCTCTCTCTCTCTCTCTGACCCCTCTCCTCACTGACAGACAACACCTCTCTCTCTCTGACCCCTCTCCTCACTGACAGACAACACCTCTCTCTCTCTGACCCCTCTCCCTACTGACAGACAACACCTCTCTCTCTCTGACCCCTCTCCTCACTGACAGACACACCTCTCTCTCTGACCCCTCTCCTCACTGACAGACACACCTCTCTCTCTCTCTGACCCCTCTCCTCACTGACAGACAACACCTCTCTCTCTCTGACCCCTCTCCTCACTGACAGACAACACCTCTCTCTCTCTGACCCCTCTCCTCACTGACAGACAACACCTCTCTCTCTCTGACCCCCTCTCCTCACTGACAGACAACACCTCTCTCTCTCTGACCCCTCTCCTCACTGACAGACACACCTCTCTCTCTGACCCCTCTCCTCACTGACAGACACACCTCTCTCTCTCTGACCCCTCTCCTCTCTGACCCCTCTCCTCACTGACAGACAACACCTCTCTCTCTCTAACCCCTCTCCTCACTGACAGACAAAACCTCTCTCTCTCTGACCCCTCTCCTCACTGACAGACACACCTCTCTCTCTGACCCCTCTCCTCACTGACAGACACACCTCTCTCTCTGACCCCTCTCCTCACTGACAGACACACCTCTTTCTCTCTGACCCCTCTCCTCTCTGACCCCTCTCCTCACTGACAGACAACACCTCTCTCTCTCTGACCCCTCTCCTGACTGACAGACAACACCTTTCTCTCTCTCTCTGACCCCTCTCCTCACTGACCCCTCTCCTCACTGACAGACAACACCTCTCTCTCTCTCTCTGACCCCTCTCCTCACTGACCCCTCTCCTCACTGACAGACACACCTCTCTCTCTCTCTCTGACCCCTCTCCTCACTGACAGACACCTCTCTCTCTCTGACCCCTCTCCTCATTGACAGACACACCTCTCTCTCTCTCTGACCCCTCTCCTCACTGACAGACACACCTCTCTCTCTCTGACCCCTCTCCTCACTGACAGACAACACCTCTCTCTCTCTGACCCCTCTCCTCACTGACAGACAACACCTCTCTCTCTGACCCCTCTCCACACTGACAGACAACACCTCTCTCTCTGACCCCTCTCCACACTGACAGACAACACCTCTCTCTCTCTGACCCCTCTCCTCACTGACAGACAACACCTCTCTCTCTCTGACCCCTCTCCTCACTGACAGACACACCTCTCTCTCTGACCCCTCTCCTCACTGACAGACACACCTCTCTCTCTCTGACCCCTCTCCACACTGACAGACACACCTCTCTCTCTGACCCCTCTCCTCACTGACAGACACACCTCTCTCTCTGACCCCTCTCCTCACTGACAGACACACCTCTCTCTCTGACCCCTCTCCACACTGACAGACAACACCTCTCTCTCTCTCTCTGACCCCTCTCCTCACTGACAGACAACACCTCTCTCTCTGACCCCTCTCCTCACTGACAGACAACACCTCTCTCTCTCTGACCCCTCTCCTCACTGACAGACAACACCTCTCTCTCTCTGACCCCTCTCCTCACTGACAGACACACCTCTCTCTCTCTGACCCCTCTCCTCACTGACAGACAACACCTCTCTCTCTCTCTGACCCCTCTCCTCACTGACAGACAACACCTCTCTCTCTCTGACCCCTCTCCTCACTGACAGACACACCTCTCTCTCTCTGACCCCTCTCCTCACTGACAGACAACACCTCTCTCTCTCTGACCCCTCTCCTCACTGACAGACAACACCTCTCTCTCTCTGACCCCTCTCCTCACTGACAGACAACACCTCTCTCTCTGACCCCTCTCCTCACTGACAGACACACCTCTCTCTCTGACCCCTCTCCTCACTGACAGACACACCTCTCTCTCTGACCCCTCTCCTCACTGACAGACACACCTCTCTCTCTCTGACCCCTCTCCTCACTGACAGACACACCTCTCTCTCTCTGACCCCTCTCCTCACTGACAGACACACCTCTCTCTCTCTGACCCCTCTCCTCACTGACAGACAACACCTCTCTCTCTCTCTGACCCCTCTCCTCACTGACAGACAACACCTCGCTCTCTCTGACCCCTCTCCTCACTGACAGACAACACCTCTCTCTCTCTGACCCCTCTCCTCACTGACAGACAACACCTCTCTCTCTCTGACCCCTCTGCTTATTGCCCCTCACTGACAGACACACACCTGGCCAGGCTTTCCTCTGGACCTCCTGGGGCCTCCTGTGCATTAATAACCACCACCACACTAGTGCCCTGCAGTTTTCATAGTGAACAACAGGGGGCACTGTGATACCAAACACCGCTCAATCAGCTTGACATGACGCTGGCTTGTCCCAAATGGCACCCGGTTCATGTCTTTTGAGCAGGGCCCATAGGGATAAGGAATATGGTGCCATTTGGGAAACAGCCACTATCTATTGGCTTGTCAGGGGTGTTTTATCACAAACTCATCTTAGCTAAATGAAACCAACAGGGGGAAATTCTTTACAGTGTGCTATTGACAACCCACACATAGAAAGTCCCAGAGAAGCTGGGAACACTTTTCATTCCTTGGAAATAATTATATTTTCTTGGCAGTTATACTCCAACACAGTCATGTCAATACAGCTTTTGTTCTGACTAAAAGTAAAAGGTGTAATCAGTAGGCAGTCTCAAAACAAGGTGTAGTCTCAAAACAAGGTGTAGTCTCAAAACAAGGTGTAGTCTCAAAACAAGGTGTAGTCTCAAGGGTGTTCTGAGTCATTTTCAACAGAACAGGTTGTGTTCAGGCGGGTGCAACATTATGGAATGTTCAGGTACACATATATTGTAGAACAGACGGTGGCAGGTAGCCTAGTGGTTAAGAGCGGTGGCAGGCAGGTAGCCTAGTGGTTAAGAGCGGTGGCAGGTAGCCTAGTGGTTAAGAGTGGTAGGCAGGTAGCCTAGTGGTTAAGAGCGGTGGCAGGTAGCCTAGTGGTTAAGAGTGGTGGCCAGGTAGCCTAGTGGTTAAGAGTGGTGGCAGGCAGGTAGCCTAGTGGTTAAGAGCGGTGCCAGGTAGCCTAGTGGTTAAGAGCGGTGCCAGGTAGCCTAGTGGTTAAGAGCGGTGCGCAGGTAGCCTAGTGGTTAAGAGCGGTGCCAGGTAGCCTAGTGGTTAAGAGCGGTGCCAGGTAGCCTAGTGGTTAAGAGTGGTGGCAGGTAGCCTAGTGGTTAAGAGTGGTGGCAGGCAGGTAGCCTAGTGGTTAAGAGCGGTGGCAGGTAGCAGTAAGAGCGGTGGTGGGTAAGAGCGTTGGGCCAGTAACCGAAAGGTCACTGGTTCAAATCCCCGAGCTGCCTAGGTGAAAAATCTGTTGATGTGCCCTTGAGCAAGGCACTTAACCCTAATTGCTCCTGTAAGTCACTCTGGATAAGAGCGTCTGCTAAATGACAAAATAAAATACAATTACATACTTTTCTGACATGTAGAGTAAGAATGGCAAAGTTATATATACACATGGTATTTATATCGGCAATATTCAGTAAGTTGTTCTTTCCTGAACGCGACCAACAACAGGTGTAAACAGGAAGTGACATCACTTACCAGGTCCTTCTGGAAGTAGAGGAGTACACCAGCTGCCACCTGACCAATCAGAATCAGCAGCAGGCAGGTGAAGTACTGGGGAGGAAGAGAGGATCATGGGATATATGGAGATGACATCACTATGGCAACAGTCCATCATAACAATGCATGAACATCTATCCATCCCGACATCAATACCCCCTGCCTTCAAATATAATTGCATTATGTATTCAACAATGTATCTAAATAATTTTCTAGGATGTGAACTTCCAAACAAAAACTACAGTCGTAACACTGGAGGCAGAATCTGCATCATCTCCTTTGTGGTTCTACAATATGAACTGGAACATCCATGGGGATTTGTGGTTCTACAATATGAACTGGAACATCCATGGGGATTTGTGGTTCTACAATATGAACTGGAACATCCATGGGGCTTTGTGGTTCTACAATATGAACTGGAACATCCATGGGGCTTTGTGGTTCTACAATATGAACTGGAACATCCATGGGGCTTTGTGGTTCTACAATATGAACTGGAACATCCATGGGGCTTTGTGGTTCTACAATATGAACTGGAACATCCATGGGGCTTTGTGGTTCTACAATATGAACTGGAACATCCATGGGGCTTTGTGGTTCTACAATATGAACTGGAACATCCATGGGGCTTTGTGGTTCTACAATATGAACTGGAACATCCATGGGGCTTTGTGGTTGTACAATATGAACTGGAACATCCATGGGGCTTTGTGGTTCTACAATATGAACTGGAACATCCATGGGGCTTTGTGGGAGACTACTCCCTGTACAGTAGCAATAGTTTGTAATGTATTCACACTAGCATACACTGAGTGTACAAAACATTAGCAACACCTTCCTAATATTGGGTTGCACCCCCTTTTGTCCTCAGAACAGCCTCAATTCGTCAGGGCATGGACTCTACAAGGTGTTGAAAGCGTTCCACATGTTGACCCCAATTCTTCCCACAGTTGTGTCAAGTTGGATGGATGTCCTTTGGGTAGAGGACCATTCTTGATACACACGGGAAACTGTTGAGCGTGAAAAACCCAGCAGTGTTTAAGTTCTTGACACACTCAAACCGGTGCGCCTGGCACCTACTACCATACCCCGTTCAAAGGCACTTACATGTTTTGTCTTGCCCAGTCACCCACTGAATGGCACACATACACAATCCATGTCTCAATTGTTTGAAGGCTTAAAAATCTTTCCTTCATCTACACTGATTTAACAGGTATGTAGCTAAGGGATCATAGCTTTCACCTGGTCATGTCATGGAAAGAGCAGGTGTTCTTAATGTTCTGTACACTCAGTGTAGATTTTGTAGATGCCAGCTACTTTTTAAGATGTTTTAGTTTTAAATGCAATATGGTTACCTACTTTAGCTTAATGCACCACGGACTGTAAGTCACACCAGGCAGTCAAGTATGTGTGTGTGTGTGTGTGTGTGCCTGTGTGTTTGTGCCTGTGTGTGTGTGCCTGTGTGTGTGCCTGTGCGTGTGTGTGCGTGTGTCGTGTGTGTGTGTGTGTGTGTGTGTGTGTGCCTGTGTGTGTGTGTGTGTGTGTGCCTGTGTGTGTGTGTGTGTGTGTGCCTGTGCGTGCCTGTGTGTGTGTGTGTGTGTGCCTGTGCGTGCCTGTGTGTGTGTGTGTGTGTGTGCCTGTGTGTGTGCCTGTGCGTGCGTGTGTACGGTGTGTGTGTGTGTGTGCCTGTGTGTGCCTGTGCGTGCCTGTGTGTGTGTGTGTGTGTGCCTGTGTGTTTGTGCCTGTGTGTGTGTGTGCTGTGTGTGTGTGCCTGTGTGTGTGCCTGTGCGTGTGTGTGCCTGTGTGTGTGTGTGTGTGTGTGCCTGTGTGTGTGCCTGTGCGTGTGTGTGCCTGTGCGTGTGTGTGCCTGTGTGTGTGTGCCTGTGTGTGTGTGTGTGTGCTGTGTGTGTGTGTGTGTGTCTGTGCCTGTGTGTGCCTGTGTGTGTGTGTGCCTGTGTGTGTGCCTGTGTGTGTGTGTGCCTGTGTGTGTGTGTGTGTGTGTGTGTGTGTGTGTGTGTGTGTGTGTGTGTGTGTGTGTGTGTGTGTGTGTGTGTGCCTGTGTGTGTGTGTGTGTGTGTGTGTGTGTGTGTGTGTGTGTGTGTGTGTGTGTGTGTGTGTGTGTGCGTGTGTGTGCTCACCAGGCCCAGCAGACAGCGGATCTCGTAGATGGCCCCCAGGCAGCCCAGGAAGCCCATCAACATGGAGAGACCCCCTACACCTATCAGGATGTAGGAAGCTATCTTCAGCCCTGAGGAGGACTCTTCTGTAGAGAGAAACAAGCACCCTCTCAGGTTAGCACATTAGCATCGCTATGGTAAAAACATATACAGTGCATTCGGAAAGTATCCAGACCTCTTGACTTTTTCCACATTTTGTTACGTTACAGCCTTATTCTAAATGGCTTTTAAAAAAAAGTTCCCTCATCAATCTACACACAATACCCCATAATGACAACGCAAAAACAGGTGTATAGAAACTTTAGCAAATGTATAATGAAAAAAAACCCCTGAAATATCACATTTACATAAGTATTCAGACCCTTTACTCAGTACTTTGTTGAAGCACCTTTGGCAGAGATTACAGCCTTGATTCTTCTTGAGTATGACGCTACAAGCTTGGCACACCTGTATTTGGGGAGTTTCTCCCATTCTTCTCTGCAGATCAGGTTGGATGGGGAGTGTCGCTGCACAGCTATTTTCAGGTCTCTCCAGAGATGTTTGATCGGGTTCAAGTCCGGGCTCTGGCTGGACCACTCAAGGACATTCAGAGACTTGTCCCGAAGCCACTCCTGTGTTGTCTTGGCTGTGTGCTTAGGGTCGTTGTCCTGTTGGAAGGTGAACCTTTGCCCCAGTCTGAGGTCCTGAGCACTCTGGAGCAGGTTTTCATCAAGGATCTCTCTGTACTTTGCTCCGTTCATCTTTTCCTCGATCCTGACTAGTCTCCCAATCCCTGCCGCTGAAAAACATCCCCACATCATGATGCTGTCACCACCATGCTTCACCGTAGGGATGGTGCCAGGTATCCTCCAGACGTGACGCTTGGTATCCAGGCCAGAGAGTTCAATCTTGGTTTCATCAGACCTGAGAATCTTATATCTCATGGAACGAATTGCAAAAATCTTTGAAGCTGGAGACTCTTATCTCCCTCACTAACTTTAAGCATCAGTTGTCAGAGCACCTTACCGATCACTGCACCTGTACACAGCCCATCTGAAATTAGCCCACCCAACTACCTCATCCCCATATTGTTATTTATTTTGCTCATTTGCACCCCAGTATCTCTATTTGCACATCATCTCTTGCATATCTATCATTCCAGTGTTAATACTAATTGTAATTATTTTGCACTATGGCCTACAGTGGGGGAAAAAAAAGTATTTAGTCAGCCACCAATTGTGCAAGTTCTCCCACTTAAAAAGATGAGAGAGGCCTGTAATTTTCATCATAGGTACACGTTAACTATGACAGACAAAATCAGAAAAAAAAATCCAGAAAATCACATTGTAGGATTTTAAATGAATTTATTTGCAAATTATGGTGGAAAATAAGTATTTGGTCACCTACAAACAAGCAAGATTTCTGGCTCTGACAGATCTGTAACTTCTTCTTTAAGAGGCTCCTCTGTCCTCCACTCGTTACCTGTATTAATGGCACCTGTTTGAACTTGTTATCAGTATAAAAGACACCTGTCCACAACCTCAAACAGTCACACTCCAAACTCCACTATGGCCAAGACCAAAGAGCTGTCAAAGGACACCAGAAACAAAATTGTAGACCTGCACCAGGCTGGGAAGACTGAATCTGCAATAGGTAAGCAGCTTGGTTTGAAGAAATCAACTGTGGGAGCAATTATTAGGAAATGGAAGACATACAAGACCACTGATAATCTCCCTCGATCTGGGGCTCCACGCAAGATCTCACCTCGTGGGGGTCAAAATGATCACAAGAACGGTGAGCAAAAATCCCAGAACCACACGGGGGGACCTAGTGAATGACCTGCAGAGAGCTGGGACCAAAGTAACAAAGCCTACCATCAGTAACACACTACGCCGCCAGGGACTCAAATCCTGCAGTGCCAGACGTGTCCCCCTGCTTAAGCCAGTACATGTCCAGGCCCGTCTGAAGTTTGCTAGAGTGCATTTGGATGATCCAGAAGAGGATTGGGAGAATGTCATATGGTCAGATGAAACCAAAATAGAACTTTTTGGTAAAAACTCAACTCAGTCGTGTTTGGAGGACAAAGAATGCTGAGTTGCATCCAAAGAACACCATACCTACTGTGAAGCATGGGGGTGGAAACATCATGCTTTGGGGCTGTTTTTCTGCAAAGGGACCAGGACGACTGATTCGTGTAAAGGAAAGAATGAATGGGGCCATGTATCGTGAGATTTTGAGGAATTTCACAGCAAGGGGGTGTGTTAGATAAACCAAACACACCGCCCGGGCGAAGGAGTGGAAGATTTAGGTCCTGAGTGGCCTAGCCAGTTAGATTCAACCCAAAAAGTTGTGTTACCCAGCGACAGTCAAAACTTTTTTGGGGCAAAAAAGACGGAAGACTTACAGAAAACGTTTGACCTGTGTCATTGCCAACAAAGGGTATATAACAAAGTATTGAGAAACTTTTGTTATTGACCAAATACTTATTTTCCACCATAATTTGCAAATAAATTCATAAAAAATCCTACAATGTGATTTTTTCCCCTCATTTTGTCTGTCATAGTTGACGTGTACCTATGATGAAAATTACAGGCCTCTCTCATCTTTTTAAGTGGGAGAACTTGCACGATTGGTGGCTGACTAAATACTTTTTTTCCCCACTGTATTTATTGCCTTACCTCCATAACTTGCTACATTTGCACACACTGTATATATATTTTCTGTTGTATTTTTGACTTTATGTTTTGTTTTACCCCATATGTAACTCTGTGTTGTTGTTTTTATCGCACTGCTTTGCTTTATCTTGGCCAGGTCGCAGTTGTAAAGCTTACCTGGTTAAATAAAGGTGAAATACAAAAATAATTAAGAAATGACAGTCTTTAGGTGCCTTTTGGCAAACTCCAAGCGAACTGTCATGTGTCTTTTACTGAGGAGTAGCTTCCATCTGGCCACTCTACCATAAAGGCCTGATTGGTGGAGTGCTGCAGAGATGGTTGTCCTTCTGGAAGGTTCTCCCATCTCCATAGAGGAACTCTGGAGCTCTGTCAGAGTGACCATCGGGTTCTTGGTCACCTCCCTGACCAAGGCCCTTCTCCCCCGATTGCTCAGTTTGACCGGGCGGCCAGCTCTAGGAAGATTCTTGGTGGTTCCAAACTTCTTCCATTTAGGAATGATGGAGGCCACGATGTTCTTGGGGACCTTCAATGCTGCAGAAATGTTTTGGTACCCTTCCCCAGATCTGTGCCTCGACACAATCCTGTCTCAGAGCTCTACGGACAATTCCTTTTACCTTATGGCTTGGTTTCTGCTCTGACATGCACTGTAAACTGTGGGACCTTATATGGACAGGTTTGTGCCTTACCAAATCATGTCCAATCAATTGAAATTACCACAGGTGGACTCCAATCAAGTTGTAGAAACATCTCAAGGATGATCAATGGTAACAGGATGCACCTGAGCTCAATTTCGGTTCGCATAGCGAAGGGTCTGAATACTTATGTAAATAAGGTATTTCATTAATTTTTATTTGTAATACATTTGCAAAAAATTTTGTCATTATGGGGTATTGTGTGTAGATTGATGGGGGAAAAAAAGTAATTTAATCAATTTTAGAATAAGGCTGTAACGTAACAAAATGTTGAAAAAGAGGAGGGGCCTGAATACTTTCCGAATGCACTGTATAGGATAGCATTTTAGCATACCTACAGTATGCCATGGAGGACTCCTTTGTAGAGATGGGAACAAGCAGACTCGTTAGCATATCTGTTGTAAACACACAGGTTAGCATTTTAGCAATCGACTACTGTGCAGGCTTGTATTTAAGCAATCCGATGTAGGCTACACGCAGGCTAGCATGTTAGCACACCTAGCACATATACACAGGGACAGACATGTTAACATGTTAGCCCACTCATCCCTTAGCGGACACCATTTTAAAACAGCTTGTTCTGCTTCATGTCTGTAGGTACAGACAGTACATTTTGAACATTTAAATTTTAGTCATTTAGCAGACGCTCTTATCCAGAGCAATTTACAGGAGCAATTAGGGTTAAGTGCCTTGCTCAAGGGCACATCGACAGACTTTTCACCTAGTCGGCTCGGGGATTAGAACCAGCGACCTTTAGGTTACTGGCACAACGCTCTTAACCACTAAGCTACCTGCCGCCCCAGAATATAACAGAGACATCTTCCTCTAAGGCAGCTCATCTCAGCTGATCTCACACCAACATATCTGTCATGGAAAAAGTTCTGAGAGTTCTGGCTTCTAAGTTCTGAGAGTTCTGCCTTCTAAGTTCTGAGAGTTCTGGCTTCTATGAACTGTCTACTGGAGCCAGAGATATATTAGGGGGTCGGCGTTCCAAATGGCACCCTTTTCCCTATTTAGTGCACTACTTTTGACCAAAAAGTAGTGCACTAAACTGTTAAGAAAATAGTGCACTGTATATAGGGAACAGGGTGCAATTTGGGACATAGATTATGTCTGGCAAGAGGAGGAATGATATGTTACTCTGAGGACACTGTTCTCAGAGTGTGTGTGTGTGTGTGTGTCACTGCCAAACATTCTGAGGCTTTCAAAGGAAAGAGAGGAGCATGTTCTGTGGATCACTCCAGAGGTCTGGACCAACAGAGTGCCGTCACGGAGGACAAACTCTCTGCAAAGCCCAGAAAACCACCACTGAGATAGAGAGGACAGTAAACCTGATCTAAAAGGTGTTTAGTTTAAGGAGACGTCATCCTTGGAGACAGAGACTAGAGGGTTACACTGTATGGCAGAAACCTCTGGCACAACATGAAAAATCTAAGTGTATTTGTCAGCGTAGGTTCACAGTACAATGAAATGCTTTATGCAAGACGTGAAACACGGCCAAATGTATATAGTCGTAGTCATAGACACAAAGTGGACTAAAATACACAGCAAAACTAGTATACTATTTAACACTGTGCTGAAATAGCTGCGGTTGGTTAGTGCTATACTCCTCTAGTGTGTGTGACCAATGTGGAATACAGGAAGTTCAATACTGCCATGCTGGCTGATAACATTCTTCTAATTATTATTATTATTATTCTAAGCGGGATGACTGTGGATTACTGAAGGAATATGCAAAAACGCTGGTTAGCACATCACAGGGAGGGAGGAAGAGCCTGCAGCACATCACAGACAGGGAGGAAGAGCCTGCAGCACATCACAGACAGGGAGGAAGAGCCTGCAGCACATCCCAGACAGGGAGGAAGAGCCTGCAGCACATCCCAGACAGGGAGGAAGAGCCTGCAGCACATCCCAGACAGGGAGGAAGAGCCTGCAGCACATCCCAGACAGGGAGGAAGAGCCTGCAGCACATCCCAGACAGGGAGGAAGAGCCTGCAGCACATCCCAGACAGGGAGGAAGAGCCTGCAGCACATCACAGACAGGGAGGAAGAGCCTGCAGCACATCCCAGACAGGGAGGAAGAGCCTGCAGCACATCCCAGACAGGGAGGAAGAGCCTGCAGCACATCCCAGACAGGGAGGAAGAGCCTGCAGCACATCACAGACAGGGAGGAAGGGAGGAAGAGCCTGCAGCACATCCCAGACAGGGAGGAAGAGCCTGCAGCACATCACAGACAGGGAGGAAGAGCCTGCAGCACATCACAGACAGGGAGGAAGAGCCTGCAGCACATCACAGACAGGGAGGAAGAGCCTGCAGCACATCACAGGGAGGGAGGAAGAGCCTGCAGCACATCACAGGGAGGGAGGAAGAGCCTGCAGCACATCACGAGGAGGGAGGAAGAGCCTGCAGCACATCCCAGGGAGGGAGGAAGAGCCTGCAGCACATCCCAGACAGGGAGGAAGAGCCTGCAGCACATCCCAGACAGTGAGGAAGAGCCTGCAGCACATCCCAGACAGGGAGGAAGAGCCTGCAGCACATCCCAGACAGGGAGGAAGAGCCTGCAGCACATCACAGACAGGGAGGAAGAGCCTGCAGCACATCACAGACAGGGAGGAAGAGCCTGCAGCACATCACAGACAGGGAGGAAGAGCCTGCAGCACATCACAGGGAGGGAGGAAGAGCCTGCAGCACATCACAGACAGGGAGGAAGAGCCTGCAGCACATCACAGGGAGGGAGGAAGAGCCTGCAGCACATCACAGGGAGGGAGGAAGAGCCTGCAGCACATCACAGGGAGGGAGGAAGAGCCTGCAGCACATC
Source organism: Coregonus clupeaformis (assembly GCF_020615455.1). Classification (NCBI taxonomy): domain Eukaryota; kingdom Metazoa; phylum Chordata; class Actinopteri; order Salmoniformes; family Salmonidae; genus Coregonus; species Coregonus clupeaformis. The sequence goes on from NW_025534025.1 coordinate 122,191, forward strand.
ACAGGGAGGGAGGAAGAGCCTGCAGCACATCCCAGACAGGGAGGAAGAGCCTGCAGCACATCCCAGACAGTGAGGAAGAGCCTGCAGCACATCCCAGACAGGGGAGGAAGAGCCTGCAGCACATCCCAGACAGGGAGGAAGAGCCTGCAGCACATCACAGACAGGGAGGAAGAGCCTGCAGCACATCACAGACAGTGAGGAAGAGCCTGCAGCACATCACAGGGAGGGAGGAAGAGCCTGCAGCACATCACAGGGAGGGAGGAAGAGCCTGCAGCACATCCCAGACAGGGAGGAAGAGCCTGCAGCACATCACAGACAGGGAGGAAGAGCCTGCAGCACATCCCAGACAGGGAGGAAGAGCCTGCAGCACATCCCAGACAGGGAGGAAGAGCCTGCAGCACATCCCAGACAGGGAGGAAGAGCCTGCAGCACATCACAGACAGGGAGGAAGGGAGGAAGAGCCTGCAGCACATCACAGACAGGGAGGAAGAGCCTGCAGCACATCACAGACAGGGAGGAAGAGCCTGCAGCACATCACAGACAGGGAGGAAGAGCCTGCAGCACATCACAGACAGGGAGGAACATCAAGGAACAGATCCCTCTTCTCAATCCGGTGGTGGGAGGAGGGAGTGTGCGCCTGTGAACGTGTGTGTGTGTGTAACTGCATGAGTGTGTGCGTAAGTACGTGTGATCTTCCCCCCTCTCCACACTTGCATGGTTGACATGGGGACTCCCAACAAACTTTACGCAGCAAAGTTCAACACTGCTTAGTGAAGGAATGCGTTTGCCACTGAAATATAATTCACAGGGGGACACCAGAGTATAAACGGCACCCCGTTTTCACTTTATAGTGCACTAGTTTTGACCAGGGCCCCATAGGGCTCTAGTTCACTATATAGTCCAATGTAGTGCACTATATGTAGGGAATAGGGTGCCATTTGGGAAGCACCCGTCCTCTGGTGTGATCGTTAGGCTGGTTGGGCTTTGTTTCAACTGATCTTCACACTCACATAACTCCTGTTTCAAACCACTACAGGCCACTATTAAGACCTTCATATAAACCCTTACTGCAGCTCACACTAGTGTTGTCATGATACCAACATTTTACAAACTGTTTTACTACCGATACGGAGTAGTATCGCGATATCACGGAGGGAAAAAAAAAATCTGTGTCCTAGCGTCCTGTTCGCACCGTCCCCCGGACACTTGTTCCTGTTTTCTAAACATTCTCTAGAAACCTGTCACTGAAATTCACCTTCTACTCAATACAACACATTGAATTTAACTTCACACTGTTTAGTGTATAATAGAATACTGCATAGAATGGCTGATTTACTCATATTTTCAAAGGCCTAGCTGTGATCTGGCTGGAGGAAGGAACATGCATGCATAATGATCTGCATGTCATTGTGTCAGTAAGGAGAAAACACTGCATGAAACCTTCTATACTCTTCAGTTAACACACACACACACACACACACACACACACTCCCTCCCTTCCTCACACTCACCCTGTCTCCCTCACTCTCATAAACACACACACACACACACCACTCTCTCAAACAAACACACACACACACACTCTCCCTCCCTTCCTCACACTCACCCTGTCTCCCTCACTCTCATAAACACACACACACACACACACACACACACACACACACACACACCCTCCCTCCCTCCCTCCCTCCCTCACTCTCATAAACACACACACACACACCACTCTCTCAAACAAACACACACACACACACACACACACTCCCTCCCTTCCTCACACTCACCCTGTCTCCCTCACTCTCATAAACACACACACACACCACTCTCTCAAACAAACACACACACACACACACTCTCCCTCCCTTCCCACACTCACCCTGTCTCCCTCACTCTCATAAACACACACACACACACACACACACTGCTCTCAACTTTTAAAAGGTTAGGCACCAAACAGAGTGTAAGGAGCACCAGAAAGAGATCGTTGTTATATAGTTTAGTCATCCATTAGGCCTGTATGAATCCTACCTCTGAATCACATCTCATGAGTAGGAGACCATTTTCCTTTCTTCCTGGGCCAATCAGATGAGCCTAAACCTACTGTCCAGTTGGCAGGTTGTTAGCTAGCTAGGTAACATGACGCTGTTTGTTATCAAACCAATAATTAGCGACGCGGGATTAGTTTTTAAACGGCCTGCGACATGGTTTGTGAAATTATATAAAACGTGCACGAATCCCGACAGAAAGAAAGAAGGTCTCTGGTAATATGGGTCAGAATGTTTTGAACCGTTTAGGATAGAGACAAGCCCTTTTCTTTGCTGTAAAGCTGTAAGCATGCCTGTTGCGAAGCTGGTGCTCTGTTTTCCCTCTCTGACACTGAGAGGCTGCATGACAGTGAACTGACAGCAAAGTCTACTCCGACTGTGCTCTTGGTTAAAACAGGCGGTGAAATTATACAATGTATCAACATTGCTCGCTTTGCTCGCTGCTCCGATGTAACAAATCTACAAATCTAACAGAACACTCATCAAGGGTCTGGATCCCCGCTCGCCATCACGGCTGAATTATATATTTTTTAAACTGACAGAGGAATAGATGCACGTGAAGTGCGGATGGACTGACTTTATAAAACATTTTATAACAGGCGCCAGCAGGTGCTTTAGATCTGTAGGGCTGTTTAAAATTCAGTAGTAGTATTCAAAAAAAATTTTTGGTATCATGAGGTTTTGGCACCGTGATATTACCGTGGTACCGGTATCCCGGGCAAAACACTATCTCACACCATCTCAAAGCAGTGATTTCATCTCCCGTTTCACATGTATCAAGCAGGTCATTGATTCAAGCTGAGATGCTGCTGTGGATCATCGTGGCTGCGTCCAAATGGTACCCTACCCCACCCACAGGAAGTAGTGCACTATATAGGGAATAGGGTGCCATTTTGGGACGAACCCCATCTGTATTCTAACAAGCACAAAAGGAACGCGTGCCGTTGAGTCAAGTCAATAAGGGTTCTTTATGTTGGACACAAAGCAGAAGTCTGTGCGCTTCACGCTCACTCTACAGATCCACACCACTGTAGGTCTTGTTGGATGGCCACACTCCAAACCCTGATCCAACCTCCATCAAGAGAACGACACACATTCATTCTTCCGTCACTCAGTTCTCTCTCTCTCTCTCTCTCTCTCTCTCTCTCTCTCTCTCTCTGATGTTAATGCACCCTGTGTGATGATGGTGGGTGAGGCAGTGAGAGGGCTGTCGTGTGCGGTGAGTGAGGCAGAGAGAGGGCTGTCGTGTGCGGTGGGCGAGGCAGAGAGAGGGCTGTCGTGTGCGGTGGGCGAGGCAGTGAGAGGGCTGTCGTGTGCGGTGGGCGAGGCAGAGAGAGGGCTGTCGTGTGCGGTGGGCGAGGCAGAGAGAGGGCTGTCGTGTGCGGTGGGCGAGGCAGAGAGGTCTCTGCTGCTCCAGGCTGATGATGTGACGCATGCTGATGCCTGTAGCAGTAGCAGAAAGAGGCTAGTGTCCATGGTGAGAGCACCTGGCGACTGCGCCCCAGAGACCAAATCACATTTTATTAGTCACATGCTCTGAATACGGGTGTAGACTTCACTGTGAAATGCTTGCTTAAAAAAAAAGGGGCACTCTGCGGTTGACTTCACTGTGAAATGCTTGCTTAAAAAAGGGGCAATCTGCAGTTGACTTCACTGTGAAATGCTTGTTTAAAAAAGGGGCAATCTGCAGTTGCTACATCTATTTTTGGACTTATACATTTATGATACACTGTATGTACCCATTGATTCTTGAAGAATATAACTTATAAATGCCTCAAACTTTGTTCAACTGTCGTACCCTGTCAGAACCCATAATATAAGCTTGTTTTACTCCACTGTTTAATAATTGTTGTTTAATAATTTAAATAATTATTCAAGTAACTGTAAAACAACTACTGTATAGCCTCAAAACATGGTTAAACTATAATTTTGATATCATGGATGGTGAGTCCTTGTATCAATAGCTCAGTCTATGAATTTGAGAGTGGTTACATTTCTCCAACCCCATCCCTGAGCTTTTTACTAAAACAGGGGTGGGGAGTTGGCTTCGTTCTTTTTTCAAATGCTGATTGCCGCTTTAAGAGCCCTTCTTGATGCTTTAAGAGCCCTTCCCAACGATGCAAAAATAGTAACACAAGAGGAATAAAATAAAATATACAGGGAGTACCAGTACCGGATCATTGTGTAGCTATATACAGGGAGTACCAGTACCAGATCACTGTGGAGCTATATACAGGAAGTACCAGTACCAGATCAATATGGAGCTATATACAGGGAGTACCAGTACCAGATCAATGTGGAGCTATATACAGGGAGTACCAGTACCAGATCAATGTGTACAACTAGATGGACCAGTGGTGTTAATCATCAGACAACTAGATGGACCAGTGGTGAACGTGAACACTATTTAAAAGCGATAGTTAGCACTGATTTTCAGATGGCAGCATTCTTTGACTGTGGTTGACTGTCCTGATTGAGCGCCTAGGGAGGGGTGTGAACGTTCAAACGAAATTGGGATCCTTAACCGAAAAATCCCTAACCGAAAAGTTCACAAAATTAAAATCACAATGCAGTTATCACAAAACGACCCCTAACAGGTCCCCATCATCATCATAAAGGGAAAAATAAAATAAACATGTCGTCCCACACGAATGATGTATCGCATGTGACTAACACATTTCAGTTAAATCACTATAGCTCCCCCTTGGGCAGATCAATGTAATTGTGTAAATGCCGGATGTCTACGGCAAAACACATCATTCACCCAAGTTTTGTCAATATCTGGCCAGTGCCGTCTGAGATATCGCACGTGACGAACGTTACGGATGGAGACAGATCCATAGTCCGATCCACAATTTTCAACTTGGGGGACAATTAAACAAATATCTATGCTGTAACATTAGTATGAGGATTTTAAAAAAGCTATTTTTTTTTGCTACTTTATTAACCGGAGCTGTAATGCACGAGGGAGCGCGAGAGGCTCAAAGCAGAGCAGCAGCTCAAATGTGAGTGACGAGGGGAAAAGGGAGGTGGAGAGAGAGCAACCAAGTCGACTGGCGCTGGTAGACTAAACTATTCCCTAGTTATTTATCACCTCGTGTGATTACATAGGCCCTGTCTTGACTGACCCAGAAAAGCTAGCTAGGCTAAAGCTGCGTTTAGACGAGGGACGCAAAAAAAAAACGTCATACCTGTCGGCAGAGCGGGACAAGGAAGCAAGAAAGATGGTGACAGTGTTGCCAACTCCCCAGTAAGGAGAGTAGCTATT
>NW_025534025.1:132500-135000 GCF_020615455.1 Coregonus clupeaformis
GGAGATCATCAGGAGTAATGCTCCATAGCTGGACAGGGGAGATCACCAGGAGTAATGTTCCATAGCTGGACAGGGGAGATCACCAGGAGTAATGTTCCATAGCTGGACAGGGGAGATCACCAGGAGTAATGTTCCATAGCTGGACAGGGGAGATCACCAGGAGTAATGTTCCATAGCTGGACAGGGGAGATCACCAGGAGTAATGTTCCATAGCTGGACAGGGGAGATCACCAGGAGTAATGTTCCATAGCTGGACAGGGGAGATCACCAGGAGTAATGTTCCATAGCTGGACAGGGGAGATCACCAGGAGTAATGTTCCATAGCCAGACAGGGGAGATCATCAGGAGTAATGTTCCATAGCTGGACAGGGGAGATCGTCAGGAGTAATGTTCCATAGCCAGACAGGGGAGATCACCAGGAGTAATGTTCCATAGCCAGACAGGGGAGATCACCAGGAGTAATGTTCCATAGCCAGACAGGGGAGATCATCAGGAGTAATGTTCCATAGCCAGACAGGGGAGATCGCCAGGAGTAATGTTCCATAGCCAGACAGGGGAGATCACCAGGAGTAACACTGGAGCTGCTCTGTCTGCACATTAACACTGGAGCTGCTCTGTACCTCAACAGCAGCCCTGTTTAGTAGTGGGGTTATATTCTAGTTTCTCAACAGCAGCCCTGTTTAGTAGTGGGGTTCCATTCTAGTTTCTCAACAGCAGCCCTGTTAGTAGTGGGGTTCCATTCTAGTTTCTCAACAGCAGCCCTGTTAGTAGTGGGGTTCCATTCTAGTTTCTCAACAGCAGCCCTGTTAGTAGTGGGGTTCCATTCTAGTTTCTCAACAGCAGCCCTGTTAGTAGTGGGGTTCCATTCTAGTTTCTCAACAGCAGCCCTGTTAGTAGTGGGGTTCCATTCTAGTTTCTCAACAGCAGCCCTGTTAGTAGTGGGGTTCCATTCTAGTTTCTCAACAGCAGCCCTGTTAGTAGTGGGGTTCCATTCTAGTTTCTCAACAGCAGCCCTGTTTAGTAGTGGGGTTCCATTCTAGTTTCTCAACAGCAGCCCTGTTTAGTAGTGGGGTTCCATTCTAGTTTCTCAACAGCAGCCCTGTTAGTAGTGGGGTTCCATTCTAGTTTCTCAACAGCAGCCCTGTTAGTAGTGGGGTTCCATTCTAGTTTCTCAACAGCAGCCCTGTTAGTAGTGGGGTCACGACATACATTCCCATGGAGTGTAACTTAAAGGTCTTAAGCTCTGGATCACACGTTTAATTTCCTCTGTTCAGGGATGGGAATGAGGGATGATGGAGGGAGAGAGAGAGAGAGAGAGAGAGGGGGATTGTGGGAGCCTGGGACTGAGTGGATGTGTATCGCTGTGGTAACCAGGCCACAAACACTTAATCTGCTCTCTAATTAAGAAACCAGGGAGAGAGAAAGAGCAAGAGAAGAGAGAGGGATGGAGGGAGGGGGGTGAGAGGGAGAGAGAGGGGGAGAAAGAGAGAGGGCATGAGAGAGGGCATGAGAGAGAGAGATGGAGGGAGGGGAGCGAGATGGAGGGAGAAAGAGCGCATGAGAGAGAGAGAGAGAGCATGAGAGAGAGAGAGAGCATGAGAGAGAGAGAGAGCATGAGAGAGAGAGAGAGCATGAGAGAGAGAGCATGAGAGAGAGAGAGAGCATGAGAGAGAGAGAGCGAGAGAGCGAGAGAGAGAGCGAGAGAGAGAGCGAGAGCGAGCGAGCGAGAGAGAGCATGAGATAGAGAGCGAGAGAGAGCATGAGATAGAGAGCGAGAGAGAGAGCGAGAGAGCAAAGAGAGACCTATATTCAGTTATAGAGCTGTATGGTCACTAGGAACATATTTGGAAAGACAGAAAGAAAAAGTGAGAATGATGAAATAGAGAATGAGAGAGTGAAACAGAGGACAAGGATGAACGATTAGTTGGTGTGTGTTGGTGAGTTCACATTTTCATCTCAAACCAGTCCAACATGGCAATAGGGCTGTGGCGATCATGACATTTTGTCAGCCGGTTATTGTCATGCATGTTTTGTCCACTCAGTGTAGAGGCTAAGGTACTGCACTGTATAGGTCAGTCATCTGTTTCTGGGGAATAAGATACTTACGAAGAAGAGGACGTTGAAGAGGAACAGGAAGTACTTGGTTGCCGTCACGCAGCCTTTCCCCATGGTGATCGCTCTGTGAATAAACAGAAGACAAAATATTTAGTAATACTTTATTTGAAGCGTACCTAAGCATTAATATGATAAAATCATTAAGATAATAACAGGTCAGTCAGACATCACTGGGGTCTACTAAAGAGTTTAACACGATGGCATCAAAGTACAGAGGCGACATGATCCACATAGAGTGTGTGTGTCAATGTGTCTGGATTTGCTGTAGGCAGTGTGTGTGTGTGTGTTTGTGTGTGTGTGTGTGTCTATGTGTCTGGATTTGCTGTAGGCAGTGTGTGTGTGTGTGTTTGTGTGTGTGTGAGTGTGTGTCAATGTGTCTGGATTT
>NW_025534025.1:142500-185000 GCF_020615455.1 Coregonus clupeaformis
AGAGGGTGTACTGGAGAGAGAGAGAGAGAGAGAGAGAGGGAGGGTGTACTGGAAAGAGAGAGAGAGGGTAACAGAGAGAGAGAGAGGGTAACAGAGAGAGAGAGAGAGAGAGAGAGAGAGAGAGAGAGAGGGGGTAACAGAGAGAGAGAGAGAGAGAGAGAGTAACAAAGAGAGAGAGAGAGATAAAGGGGGTAACAGAGAGAGAGAGAGAGGGTGTAACAGAGAGAGAGAGAGAGGGTAACAGAGAGAGAGAGATAGAGGGGGTAACAGAGAGAGAGAGAGGGTAACAGAGAGAGAGAGAGAGAGATAGAGGGAGTAACAGAGAGAGAGAGAGAGAGAGAGGGTGTAACAGCATGGGCTATCTATACTCCACCTCACAGTGACAGCTGGAGAGTATTATTGACCAGGAAGTTTTAAGATAATGTAGGTCATTACAACGACGAGGTGTTAGGGAGAGAGAATCTACTTCCCGGTTCTCCACACTTCTCCCAAAATATGCACTTGGACACTCCCTCCAGCCAATTCTTACACCAATCCAATACTTTCAAATCCCATGACAGGGTTTGTGCGAGTTCCCGCTTCGGGAAAAGAGCAGGAAATCGGAACGCAGACCAAAAGAGGTTACACCATGGCTAACATCGGTCAAACATTGGACTTAAAGCGGTCTGGACAGCCAAGACGCCCGAACGTTAATATATAGAAACATACAGGCCTGTTACGTTATGTTGTCTAGTCAACAGGACCAGTTTACTGCCATGTTAACGATGTGTTCAAAGAGCCCCTCCAACCACAAGGCAGCCCAGTCGTTCCAGTAGTCTGGGAGTCAGGCAGTAAAGCCAGTTTAAAATGGTCTCAACATACTGTTTTTAAACAGGGACAGATACAGTGGGAAAACAAGGGCTGTAATACAGAACTGGACACCAACTTGCACACCAAGGACGCGTGCCAAACGGCACCCTATATATATAGTGCACTAGTTTAGACCAGGGCCCATAAAAGGGAAAAAGGATGCTATTTGTAAAACTGCATTATGTAAAACTGCCATGAAGAATTCTCCAGATACTGCAACTTCACTAGCTACAATGCTTTGTTACGGGGCATCTCCATGTAAAAAGCCCCATAAAAAAAACAACATGGGGGACTGGAAGTGAAATAAATAATAAATAAATAAATAAATAAATAAATAAATAAAAAGCCCCATGAGCACTAACACGTGAAGTTCATAGGAGCGCATCACATTGGGTGTCAAATGAAAGCTGACCCACTTGGCACAGACGTCAATTCAATGTCTGTTCCACGTTGGTTCCACTTATTTCATTGAAATGATGTGGAAACAACGTTGATTCAACCAGTGTGTGCCCAGTGGGAAGAGTCTATTTTTAAAAAAATTAAAAAAATTAAAGGCATATATAAAATGGAACAAGCAAAGGCTTTTGATTTCTGGTCAAACAGATTGAAAAAGGGGTCTTAGAAAACATCTAGCAGAAAGTCACAAAAAGGTCCAGTCATTTTTATCTCAATATCAAATCATTTCTGGGTAACAATGGAGTACCTTAGTGTGATTGTTTTCAATTAAAATGTCCCCCCAAAAATGGTATAGCTTCTTCGCAAAGAGCAATGTATTTTCAAACAGCTCTAACACTAAAAAGGGCATTATCATAATTTTCACAATTTCACAGTGTTATCCCAACCTCACAAAAAAACAGGAATATCACGTTTTTTACTGCACTGGGCCTTTAAAAGGTATTAGAACTACAGAGGGGTCTGAAAGTATTGGCACCCTTGATTAAGATGAGCAAAAAATACTATAAAATAATTCAAATACTGAGCTATATTGTTGCTAAAATAATTGGGAAATTATATTATTTTATACTAATACTCAGAGAGAGACTTTGATTAACAAGTAATAAATATTTTTTCTTCTCTAAAAAGGTAGGGGTCAAAATTATTGACCACTCTGTTTTCAATACCTCACCTTGCGAGGATAAAATGTTTTATGAGTTTTGAGAACACATTGGGAGGGATCTTAGACCATTCCTCCATACAGAATCCTTCCAGATCCTTGATCTCCTTCATCTGAGCTTATGGACTGCCTTCTTCAATTCAATTCAAACCACAGCTTTTCAATTGGTTTCAAGTCTGGAGACTGAGATGGCCATTGCAAACTGTTGATTGTGTGGCCATTTCTTTGTGGATTTTCATGTGTTCTTGGGGTTATTGTCTTGCCTGGAAGAACCACTTGTGGCCAAGTTTCAGCCTCCTGGCAGAGGCAACCGGGTTTTTTGGGCTAAAATGTCCTGGTACTTGGTAGAGTTCATGATGCCGTTGACCCTAACAAGGCCCCCAGGACCAGTGGAAGTAAAAACAGCCCCATAACATCAAAGATCCACCACCATATTTTACAGTAGTTATTGGGGTTGTTTCCTGCTTATCACATCCTTATTTCAACACCAAACCCACCACTGGTGGTCAAAGAGCTCTATTCTCATGTCATTTGACTAAAGCACCAGTTCCAACTCAAAGCCGTTTAGCAAACTCCAGGCGTTTACATTTGTTGGATGACATGAAAATAGTGCTCTTATATTTATATTTAGTTTTGCAGAAATTATTTGCCTTCTGTAAGTTAAAAGAAATATTGCCTAGTGTCATTCTGTTACCAAAACCCCCCCATATATTTAAAAAAGGGCCAATATGCTACATAAATGTTTGATTTTACCATCGTTCTTTTACCAAACAAATCTGCACTCTTCTTGGAGTAAATGTGTTTTTGTAAAATGTTCAGTGGAAATTGTTAAAAATAGTCCTTGTGCATATGTTGTATGGTTTGTTCAACTTTGCAATCAATGTTTTTTTTTTTTGTGTGCAATCAATGGCATACTTTTAAAGTGAAAAATCAGTCCAAGCATCATTCTGTTACTGTGGAATTACCCTGAGTCAGTCACAGCAGCATAACATTTTGATTAACACTTGATTAACACTTGATTTACGTGTGTGTGTGTGTGTGTGTGTGTGTGTGTGTGTGTGTGTGTGTGTGTGTGTGTCAGGGCCGCAGCAACACAGATAGCCCAGACTCTATTCTAAAATATCCTCACGCCATCAGCCAGCCAGCCATATATCATAAGTTAGAAGATTATTCATATTATATTGTGAAGTTATTATTTAAGAGCGTTAAAGTAACAGAAATCCATAGGAGGTAGCTAACAAGCAGATTTACAGTTGAAGTCGGAAGTTTACACACACTTAGGTTGGAGTCATTAAAACTCGTTTTTCAACCACTCCACAAATGTCTTGTTAACAAACTATAGTTTTGGCAAGTCGGTTAGGACATCTACTTTGTGCATGACACAAGTAATTCTTCCAACAATTGTTTACAGACAGATTATTTCACTTACAATTCACTGTATCACAATTCCAGTGGGTCAGAAGTTTACATACACTAAGTTGACTGTGCCTTTAAACAGCTTGGAAAATTCCAGAAAAGGATGTCATGGCTTTGGAAGCTTCTGATAGGCTAATTGACATCATTTGAGTCAATTGGAGGTGTACCATTGGATGTATTTCAAGGCCTACCTTCAAACTCAGTGCCTCTTTGCTTGACATCATGGGGAAATCAAAAGAAATCAGCCAAGTCCTCAGAAAAAAAATTGTAGATCTCCACAAGTCTGGTTCATCCTTGGGAGCAATTTCCAAAAGCCTGAAGGTACCACGTTCATCTGTACAAACAATAGTACGCAAGTATAAACACCATGGGACCACGCAGCCGTCATACCGCTCAGGAAGGAGATGCGTTCTGTCTCCTAGAGATTAACGTACTTTGGTGCGAAAAGTGCAAATCAATCCCAGAACAGCAGCAAAGGACCTTGTGAAGTTGCTGGAGGAAACAGGTACAAAAGTATCTATATCCACAGTAAAACAAGTCCTATATCGACATAACCTGAAAGGCCGCTCAGCAAGGAAGAAGCCACTGCTCCAAAACTGCCATAAAAATGACAGACTACGGTTTGCAACTGCAAATGGGGACAAAGATCTTACTTTTTGGAGAAATGTCCTCTGGTCTGATGAAACAAAAATAGAACTGTTTGGCCATAATGACCATCGATATGTTTTGAGGAAAAAGGGGAACGCTTGCAAGCCGAAGAACACCATCCCAACCGTGAAGCACAGGGGTGGCAGCATCATGCTGTGTGGGTGCTTTGCTGCAGGAGGGACTGGTGCACTTCACAAAATAGATGGCATCATGAGGAAGGAAAATTATGTGGATATATTGAAGCAACATCTCAAGACATCAGTCAGGAAGTTAAAGCTTGGTCGCAAATGGGTCTGACCTCAATCCTATAGAAAATGTGTGGGCAGAACTGAAAAAGCACATGCGAGCAAGGAGGCCTACAAACCTGACTCAGTTACACCAGCTCTGTCAGGAGGAATGGGCCAAAATTCACCCAACTTATTGTGGGAAGCTTGTGGAAGGCTACCCGAAACATTTGACCCAAGTTAAACAATTTAAAGGCAATGCTACCAAATACTAATTGAGTGTATGTAAACTTCTGACCCACTGGGAATGTGATGAAAGAAATAAAAGCTGAAATAAATCACTCTCTACTATTATTCTGACATTTCACATTCTTAAAATAAAGTGGTGATCCTAACTGACCTCAGACAGGGAATTTTTACTAGGATTAAATGTCAGGAATTGTGAAAAACTGAGTTTAAATGTATTTGGCTAAAAGGTGTATGTAAACTTCCGACTTCAACTGTACATCAATGTGGTCCTCTGTAGCTCAGCTGGTAGAGCACGGCGCTTGTAACGCCAAGGTAGTGGGTTCGATCCCCGGGACCACCCATACACAAAAATGTATGCACGCACGACTGTAAGTCGCTTTGGATAAAAGCGTCTGCTAAATGGCATATTATTTATATTATTATCAATCATCAACGATCAGCTGACAGCCCTCTTTTCCCCATGTCAGTCATGTCTTCAGGCAGCACTGTAATTAGCCCGCTTACAGTTTTGATGAGTGGGTGGCCTTTTTTTCATTTTGAACACCTGCCCATTGAAAAGGTCTGTGTGCGGCCCTGTCTAGAGTGCATTGCGATTTAGGCCAATTTACTATAAATAATTGATACAGTACATTGCTGTTAGTTTTATTGTATAATACTGTAAATGTTTTTACGGTGGTGCTATTTTACTGGCAATATGGGTAATCTTTTCTGAACAGGGCTACATAAAGTCAGACCAACGACTGAAAACAGCCTGGCTATCACCATGGTTAATTTTCAGAAGATTCTACAGTACCAGTCAAAAGTTTGAACACACCCACTCATTCCAGAGTTTTTCTTTATTTTTACTATTTTCTACATTGTAGAAAAATATTGAAGACATCAAAACTATGAAATAACACATATGGAATCATGTAGTAACCAAAAAAGTGTTAAACAAATCTAAATATATTTTATATTTGAGATTGTTCAAAGTAGCCACCCTTTGCCTTGATGACAGCACCTGGAATGCATTTCAATTAACAGGTGTGCCTTGTTAATTTGTGGCATTTGAGCCAATCAGTTGTGTTGTGACAAGGTAGGGGTGGTATACAGAAGATGGCCCTATTTGGTAAAAGACCAAGTCCATATTATGGCAAGAACAGCTCAAATAAGCAAAGAGAAACGACAGTCCATCATTACTTTAAGACATGAAGGTATGAAGGTCAGTCAATACGGAAACTTTCAAGAACTTTGAAAGTTTCTTCAAGTGCAGTCGCAAAAACCATCAAGCACTATGATGAAACTGGCTCTCATGAGGACCGCCACAGGAAAGGAAGACCCAGAGATACCTCTGCTGCAGAGGATAAATTCATTTGAGTTACCAGCCTCAGAAAATCGGCAATTAACTGCACCTCAGATTGCAGCCCAAATAAATGCTTCACAGAGTTCAAGTAACAGACACATCTCAACATCAACTGTTCAGAGGAGACTGCGTGAATCAGGGCTTCGTAGTCGAATTGCTGCAAAGAAACCACTACTAAAGGACACCAATAAGAAGAAGAGACTTGCTTGGGCCAAGAAACACGAGCAATGGACATTAGACCGGTGGAACTCTGTCCTTTGGTCTGATGAGTCCAAATTGGAGATTTTTGGTTCCAACAGCCATGTCTTTGTGAGACGCAGAGTAAGTGAACGGATGATCTCCGCATGTGTGGTTCCCACCGTGAAGCACGGAGGAGGAGGTGTGATGATGCTTTGCTGGTGACACTGTCAGTGATTTATTTAGAATTCAAGGCACACAACCAGCATGGCTACCACAGCATTCTGCAGCGATACGTCATCCCATCTGGTTTGGGCTTAGTGAGACTATCATTTGATTTTCAACAGGACAATGACCCAAAACACACCTCCAGGCTGTGTAAGGGCTATTTGACCAAGAAGGAGAGTGATGGAGTGCTGCATCAGATGACCTGGCCTCCACAATCACCCAACCTCAACCCAATTGAGATGGTTTGGGGTGAGTTGGACCGCAGAGTGAAGGAAAAGCAGCCAACTAGTGCTCAGCATATGTGGGAACTACTTCAAGACTATTGGAAAAGCATTCCAGGTGACTGCTGGTTGAAAGAATGCCAAGAGTGTGCAAAGCTGTCATCAAGGCAAAGGGTGGCTACTTTGAAGAATTTCAAATATATTTTGATTTGTTTAACACTTTTCTGGTTACAACATGATTCCATATGTGTTATTTCATAGTTTTGATGTCTTCAGTATTATTCTACAATGTAGAAAATAGACTAACTGTAAGTCGCTCTGGATAAGAGTGTCTGCTAAATGACTAAAATGTAAATGTAAATGTAAGAACCCTTGAATGAGTAGGGGTGTTCAAACTTTCGACTGGTACTGTATATGTTAAAACGCCACAGTTCACCGCCACCCAACATGTGAGAGCTAACTCACTGTGGCCTCCACTGCTCGTAGCCATTTGTCTTTGCGGTGTGCCTCTAATCTTACCAGGCATATCCAGAGATCACAGAGGCTAATGGTCAAATTAAGTCTCCTAGACTCTAACCTCAAAGCTGCTGTTGATGACATCACTGCAGTGATTTTTTTATTTTTATTTTTTGCAACAAGAGTTACTGATAAGTGTTGTAACTTTATCTCTAATTACTGCCATCTAATACTAACAAGTGAGTGATTCAGACCATGATATCCTGATGAGTTTAGGACTCAAGTGAAAGCAGAGAACACAAGTCCTCTCTTTAAATATGTTTGTCTCCGATCCTCATTGGTCAATAAAACACACTAGACACTTTCAGAGAGTTCAGTAGCATGCATAAAGACTTTACAGTGTATAAAATCAAAGTTTATGTCTCAAATAAAAAGTGTTGTCTACTAATCCTCTGCTGAGGCATGGCCTGTGTGTGTATCTGTGTTCAGGGTGTGTGTGTATGTGTGTTCGGAATGTGTGTGTATGTGTGTTCAGGGTGTGTGTGTATGTGTGTTCGGAATGTGTGTGTATGTGTGTTCGGGGTGTGTGTGTGAGTGACAGACATCTGTCGTCATTCAGAGAGGCTGTAAACACGTTGCTACACACGTTTTACAAAGACCCATGAGTGGTTAACACACTACTGTAGCCTACCAATCACAGACCAGGGCCCGCATTCACAAAGGGTCTCAAAGTGCTGATCTGGGATCAGTTTAACCTTTTAGATCCTAATGAATAACATTATATTGACAGTGGGGACCTCGTCCTACTCTGGACACGGAATACAGGCACAGTCACTTCACTCTCCCCCTCTCTCTCTCTCTCTGTCTAACAGCCTCTCTTTCTGTCTAATAGCCTCTCTGTGTAATAACCTCTCTCTGTCTAATAACCTCTCTTTCTCTCTGTCTAATAGCCCCTCTCTCTCTGTCTAACAGCCTCTCTCTCCCTGTCTAATAACCTACCTCTCTCTGTCTAATAGCCCCTCTCTCTCTCTCTGTCTAATAGCCTCTCTCTCTCTGTCTAACAGCCTCTCTCTCCCTGTCTAATAACCTCTCTCTCTCTGTCTAATAATCTCTCTTTCTCTATCTAATAACCTCTCTTTCTCTGTTTCTCTGTCTAATAACCTCTCTTTCTCTGTCTAATAACCTCTCTCCCGCTCTCTTTCTCTGTCTAATAACCTCAGTGGTGGAGAAAGTACCCAATTGTCATACTCTCTTTCTCTGTCTAATAGCCTCTCCTTCTCTGTCTAATAACCTCTCTTTCTCATAACCTCTTTCTCTGTCTAATAACCTCTTTCTCTGTCTGATAACCTCTCTTTCTCTCTGTCTGATAACCTCTCTTTCTCTCTGTCTAATAACCTCTCTTTCTCTCTGTCTAATAACCTCTCTTTCTCTCTGTCTAATAACCTCTCTTTCTCTCTGTCTAATAACCTCTCTTTCTCTCTGTCTAATAACCTCTCTTTCTCTCTGTCTAATAACCTCTCTTTCTCTCTGTCTAATAACCTCTCTTTCTCTCTGTCTAATAACCTCTCTTTCTCTCTGTCTAATAACCTCTCTTTCTCTCTGTCTAATAACCTCTCTTTCTAATAACCTCTCTTTCTCTCTGTCTAATAACCTCTCTTTCTCTCTGTCTAATAACCTCTCTTTCTCTCTGTCTAATAACCTCTCTTTCTCTCTGTCTAATAACCTCTCTTTCTCTCTGTCTAATAACCTCTCTTTCTCTCTGTCTAATAACCTCTCTTTCTCTCTGTCTAATAACCTCTCTTTCTCTCTGTCTAATAACCTCTTTCTAATAACCTCTCTTTCTCTCTGTCTAATAACCTCTTTCTAATAACCTCTCTTTCTCTCTGTCTAATAACCCCTCTTTCTCTCTGTCTAATAACCCCTCTTTCTCTCTGTCTAATAACCTCTCTTTCTCTCTGTCTAATAACCTCTATTTCTCTCTGTCTAATAACCGCTCTTTCTCTCTGTCTAATAACCGCTCTTTCTCTCTGTCTAATAACCGCTCTTTCTCTCTGTCTAATAACCGCTCTTTCTCTCTGTCTAATAACCGCTCTTTCTCTCTGTCTAATAACCTCTCTTTCTCTCTGTCTAATAACCTCTCTTTCTCTCTGTCTAATAACCTCTCTGTCTAATAACCTCTCTGTCTAATAACCTCTCTGTCTAATAACCTCTCTTTCTCTCTGTCTAATAACCTCTCTTTCTCTCTGTCTAATAACCTCTCTTTCTCTGTCTAATAACCTCTCTTTCTCTCTGTCTAATAACCTCTCTTTCTCTCTGTCTAATAACCTCTCTTTCTCTCTGTCTAATAACCTCTCTTTCTCTCTGTCTAATAACCTCTCTTTCTCTCTGTCTAATAACCTCTCTTTCTCTCTGTCTAATAACCTCTCTTTCTCTCTGTCTAATAACCTCTCTTTCTCTCTGTCTAATAACCTCTCTTTCTCTCTGTCTAATAACCTCTCTTTCTCTCTGTCTAATAACCTCTCTTTCTCTCTGTCTAATAACCTCTCTTTCTCTCTGTCTAATAACCTCTCTTTCTCTCTGTCTAATAACCTCTCTTTCTCTCTGTCTAATAACCTCTCTTTCTCTCTGTCTAATAACCTCTCTTTCTCTCTGTCTAATAACCTCTCTTTCTCTCTGTCTAATAACCTCTCTTTCTCTCTGTCTAATAACCTCTTTCTCTCTGTCTAATAACCTCTCTTTCTCTCTGTCTAATAACCTCTCTTTCTCTCTGTCTAATAACGTCTCTTTACGTCTCTTTTTTTCCACCTCACCAACATGTTCTTTTTTTCAAACCCTAAAATATCCCAGAAGCCTCCAGAGCAGAGGGCTTTAGGATCATATGACAGCCTTTCCAAATGGCACCCTATTCCCTATGTAGTGCACTACTTTAGACCAGGACCCATAAGGCACTGCAGTATATAGGGAATAGTGAGCCATTTGGGATGCAACCCTTTTCTTCTGCTTTCACTTCGGGTGTCAACAAACAAGTTAGTTCAGTCCTCTCTCTCTCTCTCTCTCCTTAACTGGCTCTTTTCCTCCAGTAGTTTTCCCTCTCCTCCTCCCCTGTTTCTAGCTGTACCAGGCACTACTGAGAGAACCCACTGGGGTCGGCTGATGCAACAGGCCTCAACGCTTTGGAGAGAAAACAACACTCAGTAAAGTGAGATAAGAGTCTATGAGCGAGAGCGAGAGAGAGAGAGAGAGAGAGCGAGAGAGAGATAGCCTTGCCATTGAGAAAAGCCGCCGTAGGCAGACCTGGCTCTCAAGAGAAGACAGGCTATGTGCACACTGCCCACAAAATGAGGTGGAAACTGAGCTGCACTTCCTAACCTCCTGCCAAATATATGACCATATTAGAGACACATATTTCCCTCAGATTACAGCGATCCACAAAGAATTCGAAAACAAACCCAATTTTGATCAACTCCCTTATCTACTGGGTGAAAAACCACAGTGTGCCATCACAGCTGCAAGATTAGTGACCTGTTGCCACAAGAAAAGGGCAACCAGTGAAGAACAAACACCATTGTAAATACAACCCATATTTATGTTTATTTATTTTCCCATTTGTACTTTAACTATTTGCACATTGTTACAACACTGTATATATACATAATATGACATTTGAAATGTCTTTACTCTTTTGAAACTTCTGAGTGTAATGTTTACTGTTAATATTTATTGTTTATTTCACTTTTGTTTACTATCTACTTCACTTGCTTTGGCAATGTTAACACACGTTTCCCATGCCAATAAAGCCCTTAAATTGAAATTGAATTGAGAGAGAGAGAGGTCTGCTCACCAACCAAGAATTCACTACTGACATTACTGCTGATAGACGGTACTGATATATAAATATATATATATAGACAAACCCTGTTTGAATAAAATGGGACCTCCCGAGTGGCGCAGCGGTCTAAGGCATCACTGCAGACCCTGGTTCGATCCCAGGCTGTGTCGCAGCCGGCCGCGACCGGGAGACCCATGAGGCAGCGCACAATTGGCCTAGCGTCGTCCAGGTTAGGGAAGGGTTTGGCCAGCCGGGATGTCCTTGTCCCATCGCGCTCTAGCGACTCCTTGTGGCGGGCTGGGCACATGCACGCTGACTTCGGTCGCCAGCTGGATGGTGTTTCCTCCGACACATTGGTGCGGCTGGCTTTCGGGTTAAGCGAGCAGTGTGTCAAGAAGCAGTGCGGCTTGGCAGGGCCGTGTTTCGGAGGACGCATGGCTCTCGACCTTCGCCTCTCCCAAGTCCATACGGGAGTTGCAGCGATGGGACAATTGAGGAAATTGGGGAGAAAAAGGGGTAAAAAGTACCCAAAGAAATATAATTTACAAAAATAAAATCAACACTATGTAGGCTACTGAGCTTGTCTGATGCTTTAAGCACTGCCATTAAAAATGAAGACACTAATTACTAAAAAATAGGGAGCCAGAGATCAATATAGCCCAGACAGAAGAAAAATAACCTGTTCCCAAACCTCCTCCCGCTTTCTCTGCTCACATAGTAACTAAAACTAAAGGGGGAATTAAGGACATTCTATGATAGACTGTATCTAGAGTGCCTACAGAGACAGGGAAAGAATGTGCTTCTGTTTGTGTGTTAAAAGGTGAACGTCCAAAGATAAGATTACTTCTGACGTTTGTTGTTCTGTTGCAGGATGACATAAGGGTCCATGCTGACACACACACACACAGGTTACACAACTTAGACATGGGCCCACTGACTCCTGTCACACCCCTGAGCTGGTTAGAGCCGTGCAGGAGGCCAGAAGGACAAGACATTTACATTTTAGTCATTTAGCAGACGCTCTTTATCCAGAGCGACTTACAGTTAGTGCATACATTATTTTATGTTTTTCATACTGGCCCCCCCGTGGGAATCGAACCCACAACCCTGGCGTTGCAAACACCATGCTCTACTGAGCTACATCCCTGCCGGCCATTCCCTCCCCATACCCTGGACGACGCTGGGCCAATTGTGCGCGGCCCCATGGGTCTCCCGGTCGCGGCCGGCTACGACAGAGCCTGGATTCGAACCAGGATCTCTAGTGCAAATCGTCCTGCAAGACAATTCAGTCTATGGTTTCTTTGGGAAATACATAGCCTCTCTGGAATGGCTATATCTCCAAATATCTAACAAGTAGGCCAAACATGTACAGTGGCACTCAGTGATGTGTTGTGTTGGATTTAACCCAAACATAACACTTTGTATTCAGGACATAAAGTTAATTTATTGGCCACATTTTTTGCAATTTTACTTTAGTGCCTTATTGCAAACAGGATGCAATATTTTTATTCTTTACAGGCTTCCTTCTTTTCACTCTGTCATTTAGGTTAGTATGACTACAATCCATCCTCAGTTTTCTCCTATAACAGCCATTAAACTCTGTACCTGTTTCAAAGACACCATTGGCCTCATGGTGAAATCCCTGAGCGGTTTCCTTCCTCTCCGGCAACTGAGTTAAGAAGGACGCCTGTATCTTTGTAGTGACTGGGTGTGTTGATACGCCATCCAAAGTGTAATTAATAACTTCACCATGCTCAAAGGGATATTCAATGTCTGCTTTTATTTTATTTTTTTACCCATCTACCAATAGGGTCCCTTCTTTGTGAGGCATTGGAAAACCTCCCTGGTATTTGTGGTTGAATCTGTTTGAAATTCACTGCTCGACTTAGGGACCCTTACAGATAATTGTATGTGTGGGGTGCAGAGATGAGGTAGTCATTCAAAAATCACGTTAAAAACACTATTATTGCACACAGAAGTCCACGCAACTTTATTATGTGACTTGTTAAGCACATTTGTACTACTGAATGTATTTAGGCTTGCCAAAACAAAGGGGTTCAATACTTACTGACTAAAAACATTTGAGCTTTTCATTTTGAAATAATTTGTAAAGAATTCTAAAAACATAATTCCAGTTGACATTATGGGGTATTGTGTGTAGGCAGTGACGAATCTCAATTTAATCCATTTTAAATTCAGGCTGTAAGACAACAAAAGAAGGCAAAACATGTATATATAAATGTTGTGTTTATTAGTAGCCAATGAGAAGGCAAAACAAATGTTTCAATTTGACTAATCAGTGCTCTAGGGCTGTCACCCGTCCAGTATCTTGATACCAGGAAGTAAGAAATCAAAGGAAACAAAACACGCAGAGGACTTTATTTCTTGAGGAACACCGTCCTAAATGTTGGAGAAGAAAAAAATAGCCTTATGTTGTCATCCTGAGTCACACGTTTATTATTTTTGAGCCACATGTTTATTTAGCAAGTTATAGCACACAACATTTGACATAAACTAGGTTTTTAAAGGACCAAAGAGTTTCATCTGCTTTGCGTTTTCTTTTCTTTTTTGCCAAGGAAAGTCTGGTATCGTAGCATGGTGATACTGGCATCGTGACAACACTACAAGTCCTCTCAAGTGTAGAGTGTAGCGCAAAGAGCCTGAGTGGACGTGTTTAACACCAGTCGTGTTTAGTCACTCCCCTCCCACAGGCACTGGGCTGTCGTCAAACATCATCCTAATGGTTTGCTAATTTAGCTAGAACACAGGCTTCCCCTGTTAATGGACATATCACACACACACACACTGTTTTAATGGAGCTGTCGTCCACTTGAACAAGCCTGTTCCCCAAGGAGGGCAAGGTTAAGTTTCATCAGCATCCAGCTGGTCTAGCCAGTCTCTGGTTAACACTACACACACACATGGGCAAACACACAAACTTTTCTCCAAACCCACACAACACGTCCCCTCCCTAACAAAACCCTTGCACCCATTGGCCCCCCTTCTACCTTTTACTCTCTCTCACACACTCCATAACCAACACCCTCCAGCAACCATCCTCGAGAGACAGAGACAGAGACAGAGACAGAGACAGAGACAGAGACAGAGACAGAGACAGAGACAGAGACACAGACAGACAGACAGACAGACAGACAGACAGACAGACAGACAGACAGACAGACAGACAGACAGGGCCCCGATTTGAGTTGGCCACCAAAACAATGGCAGCATTCAGCCTCTTTCTGATCCCTGAACAAAAGGTGAAACTCAACACGGAGAGGAGAGAGGACCACTCCACCACAGCCGTACATTCAGACTGCATCCCTGACGGCACCTTATTCCATATGTAGTGCACTACTTCGGACCAGGGTTGGAATAGGGCTCTGTTCAAAAGTGGTGCACTACATAGGG
This sequence comes from Coregonus clupeaformis, assembly GCF_020615455.1. Taxonomy (NCBI): domain Eukaryota; kingdom Metazoa; phylum Chordata; class Actinopteri; order Salmoniformes; family Salmonidae; genus Coregonus; species Coregonus clupeaformis. The sequence goes on from NW_025534025.1 coordinate 156,665, forward strand.
GGATATGGTGTCGGGTTGGGACGCACTCATCTTCCCCGCAACAGCAGACAGATATGAAAGATGTCCCTTTCTCACCAGAACACTGGTTACTTATGACCAAGTGACCTGAGGCTGTTTTTAAAAGGCGTTTTAAAAACAGGTGTAAAACTATCCCCTTCCTGGTTGGGGTAACTGGGCTGGGAGGGTTAGAGAAACAAGGGGGTGTAGGGTGAGGATCGGAAAGGGGGGGTGGAGAGAGGTGTAAACATTGAGGGGTGCTGCCTGGACTTGTCAGCAGCGTGAGCCCCAACAGTACTGGCACCCTGGCCATAGAGCTCTGGTCAAAAGTAGTGCACTATAGAGGGAACAGGGTGCCATTTGGGAGGCACCACTGGGCTCCGTAATCTATTCAACCAAAGATTGGTTTGCACTGATGGTGACAAAACCGGTTTGAACCTCCCATACAACTTCATTAAGATTCCTTCCGTGTCGTTCCCATAACAACCGGCCGGGGGGATAGAAAGAGTAGGAGGAATGGGAGGATTGGGAGGGGGGGATTGTTTGTCTGAATGAGGGAGACCCTGCTGAGAAAGAAGTCTCACGCTTGGCCCCTCCTAAACCCCATATACACCCCCCCCCGACTACCAGGAACATGTAAACAGAGGATAAATACATGGTTATGGCTATAGAGTCTAGTAGTTACAGGGACGCAATGTTCTCTACTGTGGCTGCAAGGATAAGGGACTATTTACAGTTTTAGGTTCAAAGTTTGACTTGAGGGCTCATCGGTTGAATTTGAAGAGTTAAATCTGATGAAATGATATCCTTATGAAGAAAGAAACAACCTGTTGGGTCAAACCACTACAGACATCCTCCCACCGGTAGAGCAGCTGGTGATTGGTGTGCTTGATTTATCAACAGTTCCAAGTAGCCTACCACTAACAAGCCTAGAAAGCAAGTAACCTATAGATGATCTGTAATACGACTAGCCACTTCAGCTGGCCCAGATAGGTTCCCAATCTCCCATCCTCATAACTAGCTACCCAGACGCCATTTCAGGCTGTCAATCAAGTTAGAGTAGCTAGCTTGTCTAACGATCTTAGCTGGCATGTCTGCTGGCAAGCAATAACTAAATGTACTGAATAAGACTCACATTCCTTTCAATCTTTTACCCAGATTTGAGCAGAGAAGCATATTTAGCTTGTTTAAATAAAGAACCACCAGTCAGGAGGTCACAGACAGCTCAAGAGGTATGTTAGATATGCAGAACAATATACATTTATATCCATAATTATGCATTTCTGTATATTACAGATCAGGGACCAATTATGTAATTCTGTTACCGTAATTTCGTTACCGGGTGTAAATCCACTTCACGTACTGTAGTTCAATAACCAAAATATATATTTTTTCAACCTCAAGGTGCCATGTCGTAGCTGACGCCCCATTCTTTCTGCAGACATCTTTTGATCTTACATTTGGAGCAGATATTTAACAGAATGTTTGGGAAAACGTGGTCGCATAAAACCCTGAGGAAGATTTTACCGTAATTCCGTTACCAAAGTTTGCATCTGCACAGTTCTTCCACTAAATTAGTTATGGTACATTTTCCAGAGAAATGGTTAAAAGCAGTCCTTGTGCATAGAGGTGTATGGTTTATTAAACTTTGAAATAAGTTTTTCTAAAAAGTTAGTAGCTCAGTTGGTAGAGCATGGCGCTTGTAACGCCAGGGTTGTGGGTTCGTTTCCCACGGGGGGCCAGTATGAAAATGTATGCACTCACTAACTGTAAGTCGCTCTGGATAAGCGCATCTGCTAAATGACTAAAAATGTAAAAAATTAAATGTAAAAACAACATTAATTTATATTTATTCTGGGTTTGTGAACAGATCTTAGGGGCTGGGCCAGTAACAACTATGTTGGCCACATCTTTCCTTCTAGCTTCTACCTCTAAACACAGGGGGAAAACCCAACAAAGTCCAGCGAGGTGATCAGATCAACAACTCTAAAGTAAAAGTGAAAGAGAGAGAGAGAGACTCTCAGCCAGTCAATCCCTGGCATTGATGAGAGAGGAATGCCCACACTGAGAGGGCTGGAGGGCAAGTCACCCACAATGAGAGACTGGCCAAATGACGTGATGCCATCGGTGTACCCATGTCCACACTGGGAGGGCAAGTCACCCACAATGAGAGACTGGCCAACTGACGTGATGCCATCGGTGTACCCATGTCCACACTGGGAGGGCAAGTCACCCACAATGAGAGACTGGCCAAATGACGTGATGCCATCGGTGTACCCATGTCCACACTGGGAGGGCAAGTCACCCACAATGAGAGACTGGCCAACTGACGTGATGCCATCGGTGTACCCATGTCCACACTGGGAGGGCAAGTCACCCACAATGAGAGACTGGCCAAATGACGTGATGCCATCGGTGTACCCATGTCCACACTGGGAGGGCAAGTCACCCACAATGAGAGACTGGCCAAATGACGTGATGCCATCGGTGTACCCATGTCCACACTGGGAGGGCAAGTCACCCACAATGAGAGACTGGCCAACTGACGTGATGCCATCGGTGTACCCATGTCCACACTGGGAGGGCAAGTCACCCACAATGAGAGACTGGCCAACTGACGTGATGCCATCGGTGTACCCATGTCCACACTGGGAGGGCAAGTCACCCACAATGAGAGACTGGCCAACTGACGTGATGCCATCGGTGTACCCACCACCCACACGCTGGTGTGATGCCATTAGGGTCCACACCAGTCAAATACAGCTAGCTCTGCCACTGAGCCACATACAACAAACACACACTATTGAGTTTAACCAACATGGCGTTTAAATTACCCATGTCGACATTGTCCTGTATAACCTGTAAAACTGCATTTAAATACACAGAGAGGAGGAGATCTGAAACAAGACTGATAGTCTGATGTTACGTTACAGAGAGGAGGAGTCTGACGTTACAGAGAGGAGGAGTCTGATGTTACGGAGAGGAGGAGTCTAATGTTACGGAGAGGAGGAGTCTGATGTTACGGAGAGGAGGAGATCTGAAACAAGACTGATAGTCTGATGTTACGTTACAGAGAGGAGGAGTCTGATGTTACGTTACAGAGAGGAGGAGTCTGATGTTACGTTACAGAGAGGAGGAGTCTGACGTTACAGAGAGGAGGAGTCTGATGTTACGTTACAGAGAGGAGGAGTCTGATGTTACAGAGAGGAGGAGTCTGATGTTACAGAGAGGAGGAGTCTGATGTTACGTTACAGAGAGGAGGAGTCTGATGTTACGTTACAGAGAGGAGGAGTCTGATGTTACAGAGAGGAGGAGATCTGAAACAAGACTGAGTGTCTGATGTTACGGAGAGGAGGAGTCTGATGTTACGTTACAGAGAGGAGGAGTCTGATGTTACAGAGAGGAGGAGTCTGATGTTACGTTACAGAGAGGAGGAGTCTGACGTTACAGAGAGGAGGAGTCTGATGTTACGTTACAGAGAGGAGGAGTCTGATGTTACAGAGAGGAGGAGTCTGATGTTACAGAGAGGAGGAGTCTGATGTTACGTTACAGAGAGGAGGAGTCTGATGTTACGTTACAGAGAGGAGGAGTCTGATGTTACAGAGAGGAGGAGTCTAATGTTACAGAGAGGAGGAGTCTGATGTTACAGAGAGGAGGAGTCTGATGTTACGTTACAGAGAGGAGGAGTCTGATGTTACAGAGAGGAGGAGTCTGATGTTACGTTACAGAGAGGAGGAGTCTGATGTTACAGAGAGGAGGAGTCTGATGTTACAGAGAGGAGGAGTCTGATGTTACGTTACAGAGAGGAGGAGTCTGATGTTACGTTACAGAGAGGAGGAGTCTGATGTTACGTTACAGAGAGGAGTCTGATGTTACGTTACAGAGAGGAGGAGTCTAATGTTACGGAGAGGAGGAGTCTGATGTTACAGAGAGGAGGAGTCTGATGTTACAGAGAGGAGGAGTCTAATGTTACAGAGAGGAGGAGTCTGATGTTACAGAGAGGAGGAGATCTGAAACAAGACTGATAGTCTGATGTTACGGAGAGGAGGAGTCTAATGTTACGGAGAGGAGGAGTCTGATGTTACGGAGAGGAGGAGTCTGATGTTACGTTACAGAGAGGAGGAGTCTGATGTTACGTTACAGAGAGGAGGAGTCTGATGTTACAGAGAGGAGGAGTCTGATGTTACGTTACAGAGAGGAGGAGTCTGATGTTACGTTACAGAGAGGAGGAGTCTGATGTTACGTTACAGAGAGGAGGAGTCTGATGTTACGTTACAGAGAGGAGGAGTCTGATGTTACGTTACAGAGAGGAGGAGTCTGATGTTAAAACAGAGAGGAGGAGTCTGATGTTACAGAGAGGAGGAGTCTGATGTTACAGAGAGGATGAGTCTGATGTTACAGAGAGGAGGAGTCTGATGTTATAGAGAGGAGTCTGATGTTACAGAGAGGAGGAGTCTGATGTTACAGAGAGGAGGAGTCTGATGTTACAGAGAGGAGGAGTCTGATGTTACAGAGAGGAGGAGTCTGATGTTACAGAGAGGAGGAGTCTGATGTTACAGAGAGGAGGAGTCTGATGATACGGTGATAGTTACATCCAGTATGTAGGTTGGAGTTTGCCGTGTGTGTTAGAACAGTTACTGTACTGTTAACACACTAGTCTGTTGCTGCCCTGAGGGTCTCCCCTGCTTCCCCTGACCTGCTACTAAGATATGTTACTGTACTGTTAACACACTAGTCTGTTGCTGCCCTGAGGATCTCCCCTGCTTCCCCTGACCTGCTACTAAGATATGTTACTGTACTGTTAACACACTAGTCTGTTGCTGCCCCGAGGGTCTCCCCTGCTTCCCCTGACCTGCTACTAAGATGTGTTACTGTACTGTTAACACACTAGTCTGTTGCTGCCCTGAGGATCTCCCCTGCTTCCCCTGACCTGCTACTAAGATATGTTACTGTACTGTTAACACACTAGTCTGTTGCTGCCCCGAGGATCTCCCCTGCTTCCCCTGACCTGCTACTGAGATATGTTACTGTACTGTTAACACACTAGTCTGTTGCTGCCCTGAGGGGCTCCCCTGCTTCCCCTGACCTGCTACTAAGATGTGTTACTGTACTGTTAACACACTAGTCTGTTGCTGCCCTGAGGATCTCCCCTGCTTCCCCTGACCTGCTACTAAGATGTGTTACTGTACTGTTAACACACTAGTCTGTTGCTGCCCTGAGGATCTCCCCTGCTTCCCCTGACCTGCTACTGAGATATGTTACTGTACTGTTAACACACTAGTCTGTTGCTGCCCTGAGGGGCTCCCCTGCTTCCCCTGACCTGCTACTGAGTTCTGTCCCAAATGGAACACTATACTGTATATAGAACCCTATGGGTCCTGGTCAAAAGTAGTGCACTATGTAGGGAATAGGCTGCCATTTGGGACAGCATACTAACTCTCTTTTGGACACACAGCCTCTGCTTTAAATCATCACTGGTCTGGTAGAATACGTTTCCAAACAACCTCTGCTCTGGGCCCCGTGTTCAAAAACAGGAGTACTGATCTAGGATCAGGTCCCCTCTGTCCGTGTAATCTTATCCATTACAACTATAAAATACAAAACGGATCCTAGTTCAGCATTGAGACAGAGATAATATATATACGGCCCCGGCCAAACCCGCTTGTAAAGTACTTGGCGGTATGTTCCATGTGTTGGAAGTAAAATCTACACTACAGAATGTGGAGGTCAGTGTATGTAAGGATCCCGCACTGTTCAACCCTCCGTCTTAGTTTGAACGTTCACATAATATCAAATACAACAGGAGGAAAGGATGTACCTTATACCAACGTGGTAGACCATTCCAGACCAGCTAATGGAAAAAACAACAACAGATGCTTTTTTTTTTTTTTTATAACAATAGGATAAACCCTTACTAAGTTGTATTGGTCTCCCAAAATCAGGCTGTCAGAGACTGAGAAGGCATGTTTCAGACTTCCATTTTCAATTTCACAAATTTTAAAACACCTCTCAAATATATATATATATAGAGAGAGAGAGCGAGAGCGAGAGAGAGAGAGAGAGAACACGACAAGAAATGTTGCAATGTTGAACAACAAAGTGTGCATATTCTTATCATGATGCAGCAACAACGATTCAGCATATAACTTCGCAACAATGTATCCACATCATTAGGAGAATAGATGATGGTAACGTTATGGTTATAAAGTTGCAATGCCCGGGCAACGACTGGTCTCAATTCCAGCTGTTCGTGCTTGAGCTCTGGTGTCCAACCACCAGTTCCACACACGCACGCCACATCATCAGCAACTGAAGAAACACAGGAGCATTGCTTTTACCGTTCCAAAGTTATGTCCCCGAAATTCTCTTTATATCCACAACTCTACAGTCACCCCCATTTCACTTCTTTCTCTTCCAAAGCGCTCACCAACATTCCAACCGTGTCACCCCCCAAAACAACTGCGCTCGTTTCCACGGAAAAACGTAGGCTAAGTATTTGCAAAGAACTACAATTTATATTGTGCAACATCTACGCGCAAAGTTTGCCTGGTAGAATTACTTACGGTTTGGAGCAGAGTTTTTCGGGGAAAAAAGTTGGTACAACCGAGTGGTCTGTCTCCTTGTCCTGTGCTGTTGTGTGTGAGCTGTCTGTCTGTCGGACTTTGGACTGGGAATAAACAAAGCCAAGCCAAGTGTGAACAACACGACGCGGAGCGGAGCGCGGACGGGACCGAGAAGCATGGGGATCCTAGCTCTGGTCCAGGGCGTTACGTAACCAGCTGTTTCCTTTTAGAAAGGGCTCAGCGTCAGCAACAAGCATGTAGCATAACGGCTCGGAACAGAGCTAGGGAATCCTCTGCAGCCTCCCACCATTTTAGCGAGCTGCGCGCAATGCCCTTCTTTAACCCCTAAATCCCCGTGACGCTGGAGTAATTATCATGTCTTTAAAGAACAAAAATAAAATGCATTGGTTGGGACCTACATTGAGGTATAATTCAATGCAGATGGTGAAGTGAAGAGATGTTAGAGTTTATAGATGGGTTTTTATTGCAGGTTCAAAGTAGGTTGATGCTGTAGTTAAGCTGTGGCCCCAAAGCTGCAGCTATTAATAGCAACATGATACCCTGTGGAGCAGAGTTTATTCAGATCATTTCATTGGACAGATAAAGGCAGTACCCCCATGATCCACACATTGAAATACAGTACCACACATCCTGTATAATCTCAGAAAGCATGGCCTTTTAACCCTCTCAAATATCCCATCTGTTTGTGGTAACATTCCACTCCAACCATGGCATAACAAAGAGTGCCAAGGGAGGGAATGATAGCTAAACAGACTAGTACCCAGGCTAGGGTTAATGTGCTAATGGTTCACCAAGGGAGGGAATGATAGCTAAACAGACTGGTGCCCAGGCTAGGGTTAATGTGCTAATGGTTCACCAAGGGAGGGAATGATAGCTAAACAGACTGGTGCCCAGGCTAGGGTTAATGTGCTAATGGTTCACCAAGGGAGGGAATGATAGCTAAACAGACTGGTGCCCAGGCTAGGGTTAATGTGCTAATGGTTCACCAAGGGAGGGAATGATAGCTAAACAGACTGGTACCCAGGCTAGGGTTAATGTGCTAATGGTTCACCAAGGGAGGGAATGATAGCTAAACAGACTAGTACCCAGGCTAGGGTTAATGTGCTAATGGGTTCACCAAGGAATGGAGTAAATATATACAGTGAAGAGATGTACCACACATTCTTTCAAAGCATGGTGATTTACCTGCTCCAATGTCACATCTACTACTGGAGGTTTAGCTTAATGAGCTCCTCTAACACAATAATGCAAAGGACTTGGTCTGATGGTGCGTTCATAACCAAGTGGGATGGTGGTATTTACCACATACCACTGGGGAAAACCCCACTTCAACGCCCCTCCAACTGGTAATTACTAGTGAGGAAACTCGTCTATCGTCTCTGAGCTCCGACTTCTCCCACATGCTGACCTCTGACGTCACCTACTAAGGAAAATGACCTGGATAACAGCGTTTTCGGCAGTTAAATGCAACAACAAAACATTATTTATAAAAAGCAATCTATTAATATGGTTTTCAAACACTATAATTTGTTTACAAGCATGATAGCTGTACTTGTAGTTTATGTGTTGATGCAGTTTGTTGGCCATTAACCAATCAGTGGTTTCTTAGCGAGTTCAAAGCACGTGAATACATCCAACTGGTATTTATGACTTCACAACTGGTAGTTACCACCTTCCCACTTGGTTATGAACGCAGACACAGAGATCCTGTTAAATATATCATTCTGTGGTCTGAGAGGTATTTTGCAGGAAGCCAGGAGGAGGGTTTCCCCGTAGAAATATAACGATTCTATTGATCATCATAATGATCATTCTAATTCTATGGGTTGGCCTCCCCCTGCACAGTGCGTTAGGCAGTGACAGATAGTAGCACCACTAGCAACAGAGAGAAGCTACACAGGAGAGGCCACTGCACTCAGCCTTGCATGCTACCATGCACCAGGCTAGGCCAGGCCAGGCAGCTAGCTAACACCATCCACTATTGATTGACATGCCTGGGCAGAGTAGTGAGGTCAGGCTCAGAGCAGGGCCAGGCCAGGTGGCTAGCCAACACCATCCACTATTGATTGGCCTGCCTGGCGGGGGGCAGCAGAGTAGTGAGGTCAGGCTCAGACCAGGGCCAGGCCAGGGCATTAAATAACACAATACAATACAATCATCCATTCACCTCCAACGTACACAGATGGTAGGTACAGTATGACACTATCCTTGTGGTTCAATGGGATGCTATGTTCTACAACGGTAATGTAGGATTGTATGAAATGGTCCAGGACATGGCTCTCTGGTCCCTACAATGGAGAATTGTGTCTGTTACATAGGCCCCTGTCTGTCTGTCTGTCTGTCCTGAACAATACGCACTACTGAACAGGCCTCAGGTTCATCTAAAGCGGAGTTGTTCATCAGCTGTGTGTCTTACCACCCTGTCAGAAAGCCTAGCAGCACGAGGACATTTCTAAAGAGTCACTCATCTTCAGTGACCTCTTCTCCCTCTCTTTCTCTCTTCTCCTAGTGCCACTGACCTAAGATGGACTCATACCAGAGCTCCCAGGGCCCGTATCCACAAAGAATCTCAGAGTAGGAGTGCTGATCTCGGATCTGTCCATATAATCTTATTCATTATGATCTAAAAAGGCTAAGCTGATCCTAGATCAGCACTTCTACTCTGAGACGCTTTATGGATACGGGCCCTGGGGTCCCCAGGTTCTGGAGATACATGCACTTCTAAAGTAGTCTTGTTCCCCATGAGCCGCGTGTCTGAAGACAACACTTGGAGAGGAGAGGAGGGGAGGGGAAGGAGAGGAGAGGAGAGGAGAGGAGAGGGAGGGGAGAGGAGAGGAGAGGAGGGGAGGGAGGGGAGAGGAGAGGGAGAGGAGAGGGAGAGGAGAGGAGAGGAGAGGAGAGGAGAGGAGAGGGAGAGGAGAGGAGAGGAGAGGAGAGGAGAGGAGAGGAGAGGGAGAGGAGAGGAGAGGAGGAGAGGAGGGGGGGAGGGGAGGGGAGGGAGGGGAGGGGAGGGAGGGGAGAGGAGAGGAGAGGAGAGGAGAGGAGAGGAGAGGAGAGGAGAGGAGGGGAGAGGAGGGGAGGGGAGGGGAGGGGGAAGGGGAAGGAGAGGAGAGGAGGGGAAGGAGAGGAGAGCTTAGAAGCCTGGTATGAGAGACTACATCTAGGTTGTGTCCCAAATAGCACCCTATTCCCTATACTGTATAGTTCACTACTTTTCACCAGAGCACTGTGGGCCCTGGTCAACAGTAGTGCACTAAATAGGGAATAGAATAGGGTGGGATTTGGGATGCAGTCTGAGTCATTCTTCCCCATGGTGACCTCTATGCCCTCTCTGTCTTACTCATTGATGTAGAATTCTACTAACATTCTAAAATTCCATGTCTTACTCCTCCTAGTGACAGTGACCTTAGATGGCATCATACTAGCAGAGATCGTGGTGTATTAAGTGAGGGGAGGGACCTACTACTCTGGATTCTCCACTTGTACACTCCCTGCCATTTTTTTAAAAGTATTGGATTGGTGTAAGAATTGGCTGGAGGGAGTTTCCGCCATGTTAAATCCATGCGAGAAAATGTGCAAGTGAGTACTTTGGGAGAAGGGTAAAGAATCAGGACGCAGCCTTTCACTCCCTGCTCTCCCACTAGGGAACCTATCAGGACGCATCACTCCCTGCTCTCCCACTAGGGAACCTATCAGGACGCATCACTCCCTGCTCTCCCACTAGGGAACCTATCAGGACCCATCACTCCCTGCTCTCCCACTAGGGAACCTATCAGGACGCATCACTCCCTGCTCTCCCACTAGGGAACCTATCAGGACGCATCACTCCCTGCTCTCCCACTAGGGAACCTCTGTTGACAATGTATTAGTCATAATGAACAGGCCCACTCCCATACTACCAGGCTACCATGCTATCATGCTACCATACTACCATGCTATCATCCTACCATCCTACCATGCTACCATCCTACCATACTACCACGCTATCATCCTACCATACTACCATCCTACCATACTACCATGCTATCATCCTACCATACCTCCATGCTATCATCCTACCATACTACCATACTACCATGCTATCATCACCATCCTACCATACTACCATGCTACCACGCTACCATCCTACCATACTACCATGCTATCATCCTATCATACCTCCATGCTATCATCCTACCATACTACCATGCTATCATCACCATCCTACCATACTACCAGGCTACCATGCTGCCAGTCTACCATACTACCATACTACCATACTACCAGGCTACCATGCTACCATGCTACCAGTCTACCATCCTACCATGCTGCCAGTCTACCATGCTACCATGCTACCATCCTACCATGCTATCATCCTACCATGCTGCCAGTCTACCATACTACCATGCTATCATCCTACCCTCCTACCATCCTACCATGCTATCATCCTACCATGCTGCCAGTCTACCATACTACCATGCTATCATCCTACCATCCTACCATGCTACCAGTCTACCATCCTACCATGCTGCCAGTCTACCATCCTACCATACTACCATACCTCCATGCTATCATCCTATCATGCTACCAGGCTACCATGCTACCAGTCTATCATCCTTCCATGCTGCCAGTCTACCATACAGTCTGGGGCAGATGTGTGAAATATGAAGTACCACTCTGTCTATTATTGTGATGCTGGGGTAGAAAGCCTAGTAGTTCAGTTCCATCCTAAAATAAAACTCAATGACCTCTGAACTGGAGATGGAGGGCACAGCTGTGTGTGTGTGTAATGTCATTTGAAGAACCTTGATGGAGACAGACACCCTTTCCTCTGACCTCCCATGATCCCGTTTCCATTAGTGACTGTAGTTCCAACAGGATACACACACACACACACACACACACACACACACACACACGCACGTGACTTTAGTTCCATCAGGACGCTTTACTTTGTGGGGAAAATAACACAAATAATAAAACATACAGCTCAACGAACGAACGAACACACACACACACACACACACACACACACACACACACACACACACACCACACACACCACACCACACCACACACACCACACACACCACACCACACACACCACACCACACACACCACACACACACACACCACACACACACACACACACACACACACACACACACACACACACACCCCCTTGAGGCATGTGGTTATTATTGAGTCTAAACACAGATGTAGGTAATGAGTAGCCTGGCTACCTGCCTCCCATCTGGACTGCTGCTGGAGGGAGTCATTACATTATTACCCCTGGACTGCTGCTGGAGGGAGTCATTACTTAATTACCCCTGGACTGCTGCTGGAGGGAGTCATTACTTTATTACCCCTGGACTGCTGCTGGAGGGAGTCATTACATTATTACCCCTGGACTGCTGCTGGAGGGAGTCATTACTTAATTACCCCTGGACTGCTACTGGAGGGACTAATTTCTTAATTACCCCTGGACTGCTGCTGGAGGGAGTCATTACTTAATTACCCCTGGACTGCTACTGGAGGGAGTCATTACTTAATTACCCCTGGACTGCTGCTGGAGGGACTAATTTCTTAATTACCCCTGGACTGCTGCTGGAGGGAGTCATTACTTTATTACCCCTGGACTGCTGCTGGAGGGAGTCATTACATTATTACCCCTGGACTGCTGCTGGAGGGAGTCATTACTTAATTACCCCTGGACTGCTGCTGGAGGGAGTCATTACTTAATTACCCCTGGACTGCTACTGGAGGGAGTCATTACTTAATTACCCCTGGACTGCTGCTGGAGGGACTAATTTCTTAATTACCCCTGGACTGCTGCTGGAGGGAGTCATTACTTTATTACCCCTGGACTGCTGCTGGAGGGAGTCATTACATTATTACCCCTGGACTGCTGCTGGAGGGAGTCATTACTTAATTACCCCTGGACTGCTGCTGGAGGGAGTCATTACATTATTACCCCTGGATTGAGACAGTTTGTTGGCCATTTCACAGAGAGATGGGGGGGGGGGGGGGGGGGGGGTGAGAGAGAGCGAGAGAGCGAGAGAGCGAGCGAGCCCCATCCAGACAATAACCCTTTCTAAACATATCAACATCACCCTCTGGAGGTGAACTACTGCACAACAGGGCTGCATTCAGCAGGGTACAACGCTGTGGACTGTTCAGAAAGAAATAGATGACGTAAAACAAACAGGAATAACAGAAAATAGGAAAAGCTTTGAAACAGGAACTGTTAGTCTTGAGAAGTTAGAGCATCTCTCGGGCATATCGAGACCACTCAAAGAAAAACACTGAAAAATAGTCAATTTATTGATGTCTGTCTCTACATACACAAACCCTCTCCAAAAATCGGATACGGCACGTCTACACATTTATGCACAACGTTTAAATATTTAAAATAGACCCACAAAATAACGTTTAATCACATTTCCTAAAGCATTTATGCCGTTCATGATGAAAAATCCACCGTGGTCCCAAAATGCACTGAAAAGATGTGTCTGGATGAGGAGACAAACGTCCTCTACTCTTAATAAGAGATATTGAAATTGCTTGGTGTTCAGAGAAAGTTATCAGAAAGTGATACATATCCAAAGTACATCTCTGTAGAAGTGTCAAACACAATGGTTTAAAAAACAAGTCAGATCCGATGCGTGCTACGCTAGCGTGCTAAACCTTCTACTGCATCTGATGAATGCTTCTAGTATGTTCTCCTCTACCTCTATGCAAGCAACGGCCCAGTTTACACACCCAAGCTTAAGTACATTATGAATTGAAATGACCTTTGATGACACTGCCGGACATCAAATAACTGTTCCAATGGGAGTATTAAAGCTAAATCGGCCTGATTGATTAGTTTTCCATGTGTCACATTTTCCAGACTGAAGGATTATTCTTTTGTCAGTCCAGCTAAAACGTAAACACGTGGAAGAATGCTCAAAAGAGGTGGAGTGTTCCTTTAATACAACATATTAGTACAGAACAAAACCAGTGGTGTTCATCAGGGCACGCAGCAGAAAACGTTTTAAAACTGACATGAGCGTTTCACTGTTTCACTCTGGGTTTTTTTCTTCTGTTTTGCGCCTATATGAACATGACCCAGTAGTCATTCTCTGAGCCAGACCGACATGAAGCAGAACATTAGACAACAATAGTCATTCTCTGAGCCAGACCTACACTACCAGTCAAAAGTTTGGACACACTTACTCCTTCAAGGGTTTTTCTTTATTTTTACAAAAAAAATTTTTATAATGTAGAATAATAGTGAAGACATCAATACTATGAAATAACATAATAAATTACCAGCCTCAGAAATTGCAGCCCACAAAAATGCTTCACAGAGTTCAAGTCACAGACACATCTCAACATCAACTGTTCAGAGGGGACTGTGTGAATCAGGCCTTCATGGTCGATTGCTGCAAATAAACCACTACTAAAGGACACTGTTACGTGTGACGGAGTCCTGGCAGCTGTAGCTGATTGACGAGAGTATACCTGTTTGCCGTGTGAGCTCGAAGAAGGGGGGGGAGAGGACACTTGTTGTTTGGGTATTGGTTGTGTTAATTTATCTTTGTTTGTGTTCCAGACTGTCCTCCTGATGTACTCCACCCTACCTAGGTCCTGGAGAAGGGAAAGGTAGATCTGCCCATGGGTGTACACTCACACGTAGATAACCCATTGTTTTACACACTAGGTTAGCCGGGCGGGTGTCACCCCTGTATTTTTGGTAAACAGGTAGGAAAGTGGGTTAGGGTTAGAGTGTGATAGGAAGGTTTAGGTGTGTAGAGGAGGAGGGACCTTTTGTTTATTTCATTAATTGGACCCCGTTCCCCAAATATTCCCTTCTCTTACCTTCCCTGGTTTATTTGATTGATTTGTTGTTTCTTTATGTGTTATGATTTACCAGTATTAGAACCCAAATGCAGACAAGTACACCAAGCCAGAGAAGGTTTAACAGGTTTATTTAAAATGTTCAATAGTCCAGGTTTCCAATAATAGGGGAAGAGCAAGTCCAGGTTACAGGGAGGGTAACAGATCCAGGTCAGGGCAGGTGTGGTACCGTAATGTCCTAGTGTCCGTGGTGAGTCCAAAAGAGAGGTCCGGTAGTGGAGAGCAGGATGGTGGTGGCAGGAGTGAAGCGGAGGCAGGAGTCAGGTTCCAAATATATGGTCGTCTTGACTATGATCTGACGATGAGTGGTAAGTTTGACCGGGTCTTAAAGGCTGAGGTGATTATGGTGAATGAGCTGCAGCTGGAACCCTGACTCCCGCACACCAGACTTCACTCCTGCAATCAAGGACAGACAGAGGGGAGGGAGAGAGCAGAGAGAGAGCTACCTAGCAGCAGTAGGCCTAACAGTACCCCCCCTCTACGGACGCCACCTGGCGGCCGACGGGGTTTATCGGGATGTAACCTATGAAACTCTCGGACCAGAGCAGGATCCACAATGAAGCTCCTGGGCACCCAGGAACGTTCCTCAGGACCATAACCCTCCCAATCCACCAGGTACTGGAAACCCACGACCCCGGCGGCGAACATCCAGAAGTCGCCGGACAGTGTAGACCGGACCCCCACCCACGATCCTGGGCGGAGGAGGGGGACGAGAGGGCGGGCACAGAGGGCTAACCGACACAGGCTTAATCTGGGAAACATGAAAGGTGGAATGAACCCGTAGGGAGGCAGGAAGCTGTAGCTTAACCGCGCAGGGGTTAACAATAGACAGTATCTTGAACGGTCCTATAAAACGAGGCGCCATCTTCTTAGACTCCACCTTCAATGGAAGGTCCCGTGACTTCAGCCATACCTCTTGACCAGGAGAGTAACCGGGAGCCTGGGACCGGTGACGGTTGGCTTGCCTCTGCATGTACGCCGAAGCTCGGGACAGAGCTACCCTGGCCTTCCTCCAGACCTTGAAGCAGCGGCGCATGTGGGACTGCACCGAGGGTACCGCCAGTTCCCTCTCTTGAGAAGGGAACAGGGGAGGTTGATAACCCAGAGCACACAGAAAAGGAGACAAACCAGAGGAAGCGTTAGTCAAGGTGTTATGAGCATATTCCACCCAGGGGAGCATGGAGCTCCATGACCCAGGGTTAGACCCTGTGACACAGCGAAGAGCGGTCTCCATCTCCTGGTTCGCTCTCTCGGCTTGCCCGTTGGTCTGGGGGTGATATCCAGAGGACAGGCTGGATGTAATGCCCAAAGCTTTACAGAAAGCTTTCCACACCTGGGAGACAAACTGGGGACCCCTGTCAGAGACAATATCCGTGGGTAGACCATGAGAGCGGAACACATGTTCAACCAAAATATCAGCCGTCTCTCTGGCAGTGGGCAGTTTAGGTAGGGCCAAAAAATGAGCGAACTTAGAAAAACGATCAATCACCGTAAGAATTACAGTCTTTCCAGACGAGGGGGAAGTCCAGTGACAAAATCCATAGCGATATGCGACCAGGGCCGGCTGGGTATAGGTAGAGGTCGTAGATGACCAGCGCTGGCCTGGGTGGAGTTCTTACTTCGTGCACATACCGTACAAGCAGCAATGAAGGCTCGAGTGTCCGCCTCCATCGTGGCCCACCAGAACTTCCGTCGCACAAAGTCAAGGGTCCGCGAAACTCCAGGGTGACAGGTAAGGGGAGACGAGTGAGCCCACTGAAGTACCTGGGAGCGAGCAGACTCAGGGACAAACATCCGGTTAGGAGGACCCCTCCCAGGGTCAGCTTGATGATGTTGAGCCTGTCTAACAATCCCCTCGATGTCACATGTGACGACCGCAATACTGCAGGTAGGAGGCAAAATGGGTTCAGGGTTACTACCAGTATCAACAGCCGAATGAACACGAGACAGGGCGTCAGGCTTGACGTTGCGTGACCCAGGACGGTAAGACAGAGAAAAATTGAATCTCCCAAAAAATAGTGCCCACCTGGCTTGACGGGGGTTGAGCTGCTTCGCTGACTGGAGGTAAGCCAGATTCTTATGATCCGTCCAAACGATGAAGGGTTGTTCCGCCCCCTCCAACCAATGTCGCCACTCCTCGAGAGCCAGCTTAACGGCGAGCAGTTCACGATTGCCAACATCATAATTCCTCTCTGCCTGAGAAAGTTTCCTTGAGAGAAAAGCACAGGGATGCAGTTTGTTATCTTCAGGAGAACGCTGTGACAACACCGCACCTACCCCAGTGTCGGATGCATCCACCTCCACGACAAACTGGCGGTCGGGGTCCGGCTGCATCAGAATGGGAGCCGAGGCGAAGCGATGTTTCAGTTCTTCGAACGCTGATTCGGCCCCTTCATTCCAAGCGAACGGTCGTGAGATGGAGGTGAGAGCGGTGAGTGGCGCCGCAATGCGGCTGTAGTCCTTGATGAACCTCCTATAGAAGTTCGCAAACCCCAGAAATCGTTGAAGTTGTTTGCGGGTAGAGGGGGCTGGCCAGTCCGTGACAGCAGAGATCTTAGCTGGGTCCATCCGCAACTCCCCCTGAGCGATGATGTAACCCAAAAAGAGGTCTCAGACACATGAAATTCACATTTCTCCATCTTCACAAACAGTTTGTTCTCCAACAACCTTTGCAACACCTGGCGCACATGCAGTTCATGTTCCTGGGAGGACTCTGAGAAAATCAAGATATCATCCAGATAGACAAAAACAAACCGATTCAACATGTCCCGAAGGACATCATTGACTAGTGCCTGAAAAACAGCAGGGGCATTAGACAACCCAAAAGGCATAACCAGATACTCAAAATGTCCCAAGGGTGTGTTGAAGGCAGTCTTCCATTCATCACCTTTACGAATGCGCACCAGGTGATACGCATTTCGTAGATCCAGTTTCGTAAAGATGGTAGCACCATGAAGGAGGGGAAAAGCAGAATTAATCAAAGGCAGAGAATACTTGTTCTTAATGGTGATGTTGTTAAGTCCACGGTAATCAATACAGGGTCTGAGGGTCTTATCCTTCTTAGCAACAAAAAAGAATCCCGCTCCTACAGGTGACGAGGAAGGACGCATAATACCTGCCGCCAAGGAGTCCCGAATGTAGTTCTCCATAGCCTCCGTCTCCGGCCGGGAGAGATTGTACAGGCGACTGCTGGGGAGCGGGGCTCCTGGCTGGAGGTCAATGGCACAGTCGTAAGGCCGGTGAGGAGGAAGAGAAGTAGCTCTGTGTTTGCAGAAAACGGATGCCAGGTCATGATACACGTCAGGAACATTAGAAAGATCCATGGACTCCAGTGGAGGTCGAGGCACAGTACTGGCAGGAGTCAGAGCAGAACACAAACAATTCACATGACAAAATGTGCTCCATGAAACAATTCTACCTGTCACCCAATCAATGTGTGGATTGTGTCTTATGAGCCAGGGGATACCAAGGACCAGAGGGGTCTGTGGGCAGTCGATAATATGGAATTGAATGTTCTCCTGATGATTTCCCGACACTCTAAGACAAACAGGAACAGTCTGATGGGTAATATGGGTCAACAATTGTCCATTCAGACCCTTAGCCTGCAGCGGACAGTCCATAGGAACAGTCTCCAAATCCATTTGTTGAGCCCACTCTCTATCCAAAAGCTTTCGTCTGCACCAGAGTCAATCAGCGCACTAACAGAGAGATTCTGGAACTGCCACTGGAGGGATGCCTGGAGCAGAATGCGGGGAGAAGAGGAAGAATCCGCTGCTCGGCTCACCAAAACTTCTCCCATTAATGATGAGCCGGCCCTTTTCCCCGGACGAACTGGGCAGGAAGGAACGAAATGACCAGCTTCTCCACAATACAGGCAGACCCGAGCCTGAATGCGACGTGCACGCTCCTCTGAGGACAACCGTGCACGACCCACCTCCATGGCTTCGGGTTCAGTGCTCCTCGTATCGACTCGGGAAGACACGGCTTTCTCCGTAGGGAAGATGCGGGGAGGAGTTTGTTGATGACAGACAGGTTGCTTGGAACTAACACTCCTCTCCCGGCGGCGCTCCCGAATCCGATTATCCAACCTGATGGTGAGTGAAATAAGATTATCCAGCGTAGGCGATTCATCATATGACACCAATTCATCTTTTAAAGTCTCAGACAAAGCATTGATGAACACTCCTTGTAATGCCTCGTCATTCCAACCACTCACTGCTGCTAAAGTCCGAAACTCCACTGCCATCTCCGCCACACTGCGAGCCCCCTGCCGAAGAGAAAACAACCGTTTCGCAGCCTCCTTGCCTCGTACGGGGTGGTCAAAAACCTTCCTCATCTCAGTGGTGAAGGCAACGTAAGCGTTGCAAATGTCCGACTGACTCTCCCAGACCGCGGATCCCCAGGCACGAGCGGAACCGCTAGTAGAGTTGATAAGGTAGGCAATACGGGCTCTTTCTGAGGCGTAGGTGAGGGGCTGTTGTTCAAACACTAACGAGCATTGAGTCAAAAAATCGCCACAGGTTCCCATGTTCCCGTCATAGCGCTCTGGAGCAGGAACAAAAGGCTCTCTGATCTGGGCTGAAGGGGTAGTAAGGGCAGACACTTGATTGGTGAGTAATTGAACCTGATTAAGCAGCACCTGACTGTCCTCAGCAATCGTCTTAAACAGGGTATCATGTTGGCCAAGTAAAATGCCCTGATTGGCTATGGCAGTCCAAATTTGAGTGCACTCTGGGGTGGTATCCAAGCTACTGTCTGCTGGGTTCATGATGGTCAGATCATACTGTTATGATTTACCAGTATTAGAACCCAAATGCAGACAAGTACACCAAGCCAGAGAAGGTTTAACAGGTTTATTTAAAATGTTCAATAGTCCAGGTTTCCAATAATAGGGGAAGAGCAAGTCCAGGTTACAGGGAGGGTAACAGATCCAGGTCAGGGCAGGTGTGGTACCGTAATGTCCTAGTGTCCGTGGTGAGTCCAAAAGAGAGGTCCGGTAGTGGAGAGCAGGATGGTGGTGGCAGGAGTGAAGCGGAGGCAGGAGTCAGGTTCCAAATATATGGTCGTCTTGACTATGATCTGACGATGAGTGGTAAGTTTGACCGGGTCTTAAAGGCTGAGGTGATTATGGTGAATGAGCTGCAGCTGGAACCCTGACTCCCGCACACCAGACTTCACTCCTGCAATCAAGGACAGACAGAGGGGAGGGAGAGAGCAGAGAGAGAGCTACCTAGCAGCAGTAGAACTAACATTATGGGTGTTGTTTATTTTGTTTAAGTACATTACTAAACGTCCCCTGAGGGCTAATCTTGAGATCTGGTTGTTGTCTGGTTATTTTAGTTCATTACACCCCACATTTCTCTCACCTTCATCTAGTTTACCTTGTGTGTGCAGGCCCAGGCATTTACGTCTCCTCCTCAGACGAACTACACCCGATGGGAGAACGTAACAGACACCAATAAGAAGAAGAGACCTGCTTGGGCCAAGAAACACGACCAATGGACATTAGACAGGTGGAAATTTGTCCTTTGGTCTGGAGTCCAAATTGGAGATTTTTGGTTCCAACCGCCGTGTCTTTGTGAGCTGCGGTGTGGGTGAACGGATGATCTCCGCATGTGTAGTTCCCACCGTAATGCATGGAGGAGGAGGTATTATGGTATGGGGGTGCTTTGCTGGTGACACTGTCTGTGATTTATTTAGAATTCAATGCACACTTAACCAGCATGGCTACCATGCGATACGCCATCCCATCTGGTTTGGGCTTAGTGGGACTATCATTTGTTTTTCAACAGGACAATGACCCAACACACCTCCAGGCTGTGTAAGGGCTATTTTACCAAGAAGGAGAGTGATGGAGTGCTGCATCAGATTACCTTTTTGGGTTACTACATGATTCCATATGTGTTATTTCATAGTTCTGATGTCTTCACTATTATCCTACAATGTAGAAAATAGTACAAATAAATAAAAACCCTTGAATGAGTTGGTGTGTCCAAACGTTTGACTGGTACTGTACATGAAGCAGAACATTAGACAACAGTAGTCATTCTCTGAGCCAGACCTACATGAAGCAGAACAGACAAAGCTGTGTGTCTTAAAATACATCTCTTGTGCTGCCCATGAAAGTATGTTCACTCTCTACAGACTCTTACACAAGTTCTACCCCCTAACCCTAACCCAGGGTTTCCCAAACTCGGTCCTGGGCACCTCAAGGGGTGCACGTTTAGTTTTTTTTTTGCCCTAGCACTACACAGTTGAGTCAAATAATCAACGCTTGATGATGAGTTGGTTATTTGAATCAGCGGTGTAGTGCTAGGGCAAAAACCAAAACAGTGCACTCCTTGAGGTCCCCGGGACCCAGTTTGGGAAACCCTGCCCTAACCCATTAAAGTATGTTCACCGTCTACACACGCTTACACAAGTTCTACGTGACTCACGTGACTAGGTATCTACAGAAGAGACCCACCGTCTAAAAAAACAAAACAAAAAACTGTCCTTCTCTTTCTGCATGTACAGTACATGTTCAGTAACTATCAAATATGTATTTACGTGTCTTATAACAAGTGTCATATTGCAAAATACAAAATCACCCTCTTGGCAATCAGATTTAAAAGCTCCTTTCCTACTAAAAAACAGAGGTCTGTCTATGAACACAATGGATTCAAAGTGGTTGGCCATCTATCTGGAGCAGTCTCAATAAAACCGCATCCCAAACAGCACCCTATTCACTATATAGTGCACTCCTTTTGAACAGAGCCCTGGCACCCTATTCCCTATATAGTGCACTCCTTTTGAACAGAGCCCTGGCACCCTATTCCCTATATAGTGCACTCCTTTTGAACAGAGCCCTGGCACCCTATTCACTATATAGTGCACTCCTTTTGAACAGAGCCCTGGCACCCTATTCCCTATATAGTGCACTCCTTTTGAACAGAGCCCTGGCACCCTATTCACTATATAGTGCACTCCTTTTGAACAGAGCCCTGGCACCCTATTCCCTATATAGTGCACTACTTTTGAACAGAGCCCTATGTGAGGTAAAGCATGGAATAGGGTGCCATTTGGGTCGCAGCCATACTGTACGCAGGGTAAGCACTAAGCAGTCACCTTGATTGAGGTGGTACTTCTGAGTCTAAAGTCATCAAGGTTTAACTGACCGGTAAAGGGGCAATCTACTGTTCAAACAATAACAAAAAAGTGGACACCCCACCACTGTTTTGGTCAAAAGCTGAAGGATGAGGCTGGAGTTGTGTAAACACTCTCGAATTCATAGACAGAGCTATGAATGCAAGGACTGACCATCCATGATATCAAATCGATAGTTAAAACAATGTTTTGGGAGAGGATGTCTAATCAGAGCTATATATATGGTTCTGGGTCTTCTTGGTCTAATCAGAGATATATCTACGGTTCTGGGTCTTCTGGTCTAATCAGAGCTATATCTATGGTTCTGGGTCTTCTTGGTCTAATCAGAGCTATATCTACGGTTCTGGGTCTTCTGGTCTAACCAGAGCTATGTGTATGGTTCTGGGTCTTCTTGGTCTAATCAGAACTATGTGTATGGTTCTGGGTCTTCTTGGTCTAATCAGAACTATGTGTATGGTTCTGGGTCTTCTTGGTCTAATCAGAGCTATATCTACGGTTCTGGGTCTTCTTGGTCTAATCAGAACTATGTGTATGGTTCTGGGTCTTCTTGGTCTAATCAGAACTATGTGTATGGTTCTGGGTCTTCTTGGTCCTGCGGCCCAGGTGGTAGTAGTAGAGGAGTGTGATGATGAGGAAGAGGACTTCACTGAGGAGGAGCACGATGGCAGAGTTGGACAGCAGACCCAGCTCCACCAGGGTGATGGTGGTCACTGCAATGAGAGAGGAGACACACACACACATTTTACAATTAGGGTTAAGTGCCTTGCTCTAGGGCACATCGGCAGAATTTTCACCTAGTCGGCTAAAAGGGATTCGAACCAGCGACCTTTCAGTTACTGGCCCAATGCCTTTAACCGCTACACGTGTTTTACCCAACACTGATATAGGGGATAAAGTGACATTTGGTACGCAAACCTACACCGATGAAATATCTGCACTCAAATATGTGTGATCATCTTGACCACTAGATGGCACTTCAATCTCAGTCACCCTTTTTTTTTATTTTTTATTTTATTTTTTATTTCACCTTTATTTAACCAGGTAAGCCAGTTGAGAACAGGTTCTCATTTACAACTGCGACCTGGCCAAGATAAAGCAAAGCAGTGCAATAAAAACAACACAGAGTTACATATGGGGTAAAAAACATAAAGTCAGAAATACAACAGAAAATATATATACAGTGTGTGCAAATGTAGTAAGTTATGGAGGTAAGGCAATAAATAGGCTATAGTGCAGAATAATTACAATAGTATTAACACTGGAATGCTAGATGTGCAAGAGATTATGTGCAAATAGAGATACTGGGGTGCAAATTAGCAAAATAAATAACAATATAGGGATGAGGTAGTTGGGTGGGCTAATTTCAGATGGGCTGTGTACAGGTGCAGTGATCGGTAAGGTGCTCTGACAACTGATGCTTAAAGTTAGTGAGGGAGATAAGAGTCTCCAGCTTCAGAGATTTTTGCAATTCGTTCCAGTCATTGGCAGCAGAGAACTGGAAGGAATGGCGGCCAAAGGAGGTGTTGGCTTTGGGAATGACCAGTGAGATATACCTGCTGGAGCGCAGACTACGGGTGGGTGTTGCTATGGTGACCAATGAGCTAAGATAAGGCGGGGATTTGCCTAGCAGTGATTTATAGATGACCTGGAGCCAGTGGGTTTGACGACGAACATGTAGTGAGGACCAGCCAACAAGAGCGTACAGGTCACAGTGGTGGGTAGTGTATGGGGCTTTGGAGACAAAACGGATGGCACTGTGATAGACTACATCCAATTTGCTGAGTAGAGTGTTGGAGGCTATTTTGTAAATGACATCGCCGAAGTCAAGGATCGGTAGGATAGTCAGTTTTACGAGGGGCTTTTACTTATCCTGCAGTTCACTTCAGGGCTCATATGTATCAAGCCTCTCAGAGTAGGAGTGCTGGTCTGGGATCAGATTCCTCGATGTCTCTGTAATCTTATTCATTACAATCAAAAGGGTTAAACTGATCCCAGATCAGAACTCTTTACTCTGAGACGCTAGATACAGTACATACGGCTCCTGGTCCCCCGTCCATGTAATGTTATTCATTACAATCAAAAAGGGTTAAACTGATCCCAGATCAGAACTCTTTACTCTGAGATGCTAGATACAGTACATACAGCTCCTGGTCCCCCGTCCATGTAATGTTATTCATTACAATCAAAAAGGGTTAAACTGATCCCAGATCAGAACTCTTTACTCTGAGATGCTAGATACAGTACATACAGCTCCTGGTCCCCCGTCCATGTAATGTTATTCATTACAATCAAAAAGGGTTAAACTGATCCCAGATCAGAACTCTTTACTCTGAGATGCTAGATACAGTACATACAGCTCCTGGTCCCCCGTCCATGTAATGTTATTCATTATGATCTAAAAGGTTAAACTGATCCCAGATCAGAACTCTTTACTCTGAGACGCTAGATACAGTACATACGGCTCCTGGTCCCCCGTCCATGTAATGTTATTCATTATGATCTAAAAGGTTAAACTGATCCCAGATCAGAACTCTTTACTCTGAGACGCTAGATACAGTACACACGGCCCCAGACTTCACTTCAGACAACACTGCAGGACTGAACAGAGATTGATTTTCCACTGATGTGTGAATGTCTCTTATTGATGTGTTAGAGGAGACTGGAGGAGACAACATGGACTCGCCTGGACTCTCAGTCCCTCTCTAAATACACTGACCATAGACATTACTGTTACTGTAACCAACTGATCATAGACATTACTGTAACCAACTGATCATAGACATTACTGTTACTGTAACCAACTGATCATAGACACTACTGTTACTGTAACCAACTGATCATAGACATTACTGTTACTGTAACCAACTGATCAGACACTACTGTTACTGTAACCAACTGATCAGACACTACTGTTACTGTAACCAACTGATCATAGACATTACTGTTACTGTAACCAACTGATCATAGACATTACTGTTACTGTAACCAACTGATCAGACACTACTGTTACTGTAACCAACTGATCATAGACATTACTGTTACTGTAACCAACTGATTATAGACACTACTGTTACTGTAACCAACTGATCATAGACATTACTGTTACTGTAACCAACTGATCATAGACATTACTGTTACTGTAACCAACTGATCATAGACATTACTGTTACTGTAACCAACTGATTATAGACACTACTGTTACTGTAACCAACTGATCATAGACACTACTGTTACTGTAACCAACTGATCAGACACTACTGTTACTGTAACCAACTGATCATAGACATTACTGTTACTGTAACCAACTGATTATAGACACTACTGTTACTGTAACCAACTGATCATAGACACTACTGTTACTGTAACCAACTGATTATAGACACTACTGTTACTGTAACCAACTGATCATAGACATTACTGTTACTGTAACCAACTGATTATAGACACTACTGTTACTGTAACCAACTGATTATAGACACTACTGTTACTGTAACCAACTGATTATAGACACTACTGTTACTGTAACCAACTGATCATATACATTACTGTTACTGTAACCAACTGATCATATACATTACTGTTACTGTAACCAACTGATCATAGACACTACTACTACTGTAACCAACTGATCAGACACTACTGTTACTGTAACCAACTGATCATAGACATTACTGTTACTGTAACCAACTGATCAGACACTACTGTTAATGTAACCAACTGATCAGACACTACTGTTACTGTAACCAACTGATCATAGACATTACTGTTACTGTAACCAACTGATCAGACACTACTGTTAATGTAACCAACTGATCAGACACTACTGTTACTGTAACCAACTGATCATAGACATTACTGTTACTGTAACCAACTGATCAGACACTACTGTTAATGTAACCAACTGATCAGACACTACTGTTACTGTAACCAACTGATCATAGACATTACTGTTACTGTAACCAACTGATCATAGACATTACTGTTACTGTAACCAACTGATCATATACATTACTGTTACTGTAACCAACTGATCATAGACATTACTGTTACTGTAACCAACTGATCATATACATTACTGTTACTGTAACCAACTGATCATAGACACTACTACTACTGTAACCAACTGATCAGACACTACTGTTACTGTAACCAACTGATCATAGACATTACTGTTACTGTAACCAACTGATCAGACACTACTGTTAATGTAACCAACTGATCAGACACTACTGTTACTGTAACCAACTGATCATAGACATTACTGTTACTGTAACCAACTGATCAGACACTACTGTTAATGTAACCAACTGATCAGACACTACTGTTACTGTAACCAACTGATCAGACACTACTGTTACTGTAACCAACTGATCATAGACACTACTGTTACTGTAACCAACTGATCAGACACTACTGTTACTGTAACCAACTGATCATATACATTACTGTTACTGTAACCAACTGATCATAGACACTACTGTTACTGTAACCAACTGATCAGACACTACTGTTACTGTAACCAACTGATCATAGACATTACTGTTACTGTAACCAACTGATTATAGACACTACTGTTACTGTAACCAACTGATCATAGACATTACTGTTACTGTAACCAACTGATCAGACACTACTGTTACTGTAACCAACTGATCAGACACTACTGTTACTGTAACCAACTGATCAGACACTACTGTTACTGTAACCAACTGATCAGACACTACTACTGTAACCTACAGATAGTCTGTAAAGAACTCTGATGATATGTTGTAATATATATCATAAACCAATATTTTAAGCCCAGTGCATCCTTGCTGCATAGTTTGTTAGTTTGTCTTGTCAGTAAATGGATGGTCGAAGACGGAACAATGGATCCCTCACCCAGGAACTGGACAGCGAACAGGCAGGCCTCTGTCAGCAGGGTCCACTGGATGATGGCCTTCTCTGCTGTGTAGAGACCTTTCCACATGATCAATGAGACACCTGGTGAGAGAGAGAGAGGGGGGGGATGTTTAGCATTAGGTTCAGGACTACAGTAGTCTAGTGTAGCCAGCCTTCCACATGGTTAGGTCTACATAGGTTCACGTCAGAACAGATCCAGACAACTAAATCTCTCAGCTCCAATTCCTTCTTCATAGACGTGGCATTAGACTAGCATGTTGGCCGATGTTAACATGGTACCAGAGCAGTGCACACCTCCTCCACATTATGAGGTAGTGAGCCCTTCTGATGACCCCAGCCCACACAGAGCCTTGGACAGATGCAGTAGAAAACCATATTTACAACTATATAGTACATCTGTGGCTCTGTTCCCACCCAGGCTGATGCTCAACAGACAGTAGAGGAACAGTGTGTGTGTGTGTGTGTTCCAAATGCCACCCTATTCCCTATATGGTGTGCTACTTTTGACCACAGCTCTATGGGTCCTGGTCAAAAGTAGTGCACTATGTAGGGAATAGGGTACCATTTGGGATGAAACCTGTATCTTCACCCCTGCAGCCTACAGCCTTCTGCTGTTAAGGGATGATCCTTTCTTCCCTGTTTATCTTTCTCAGGAGGGTTCCTCCTTCCATCCAGCCCTCCTTCCATCCATCCAGCCCTCCTTCCATCCAGCCCTCCATCCATCCAGCCCTCCTTCCATCCATCCAGCCCTCCTTCCATCCATCCAGCCCTCCATCTCTCCCTCCAGCCCTCCTTCCATCCAGCCCTCCTTCCATCCAGCCCTCCTTCCAACCATCCAGCCCTCCTTCCATCCAGCCCTCCATCTCTCCATCCAGCCCTCCATCTCTCCCTCCAGCCCTCCATCTCTCCCTCCAGCCCTCCATCTCTCCCTCCAGCCCTCCATCTCTCCCTCCAGCCCTCCATCTCTCCCTCCCTCCATCAGAGGGGGGACTGTACAGTCACGCCTTGCTGTCCTCATCATGTAATACTGTAAAACACGGCAGACTGAATACAGACCTCTTAATACCCCGTGACAAAAAATATTAAAGCGTTCAATTATTATTTCTGTCTTATTTAGCTAGGTAAGCCCTGAGCTGGTTCTGGTCTTCCCTGTTATTTAGCTAGGTAAGCCCTGAGCTGGTTCTGGTCTTCCCTGTTATTTAGCTAGGTAAGCCCTGAGCTGGTTCTGGTCTTCCCTGTTATTTAGCTAGGTAAGCCCTGAGCTGGTTCTGGTCTTCCCTGTTATTTAGCTAGGTAAGCCCTGAGCTGGTTCTGGTCTTCCCTGTTATTTAGCTAGGTAAGCCCTGAGCTGGTTCTGGTCTTCCCTGTTATTTAGCTAGGTAAGCCCTGAGCTGGTTCTGGTCTTCCCTGTTATTTAGCTAGGTAAGCCCTGAGCTGGTTCTGGTCTTCCCTGTTATTTAGCTAGGTAAGCCCTGAGCTGGTTCTGGTCTTCCCTGTTATTTAGCTAGGTAAGCCCTGAGCTGGTTCTGGTCTTCCCTGTTATTTAGCTAGGTAAGCCCTGAGCTGGTTCTGGTCTTCCCTGTTATTTAGCTAGGTAACCCCTAATCTGGATCTGGTCTTCCCTGTTATTTAGCTAGGTAAGCCCTGAGCTGGTTCTGGTCTTCCCTGTTATTTAGCTAGGTAAGCCCTGAGCTGGTTCTGGTCTTCCCTGTTATTTAGCTAGGTAAGCCCTAATCTGGTTCTGTTTTACCTGTTATTTAGCTAGGTAAGCCCTGAGCTGGTTCTGGTCTTCCCTGTTATTTAGCTAGGTAACCCCTAAGCTGGTT
>NW_025534025.1:190000-217500 GCF_020615455.1 Coregonus clupeaformis
TCTGTCTGTTGGTTCTATAAAGATCCTATATTCTGTCTATTGATGGTTCTATTAAGACCCCATATTCTGTATATTGATGGTTCTATAAAGATCCTATATTCTGTCTGTTGGTTCTATAAAGATCCTATATTCTGTCCGCTGATGGTTCTATAAAGATCCTATATTCTGTCTGTTGGTTCTATAAAGATCCTATATTCTGTCTGTTGGTTCTATAAAGATCCTATATTCTGTCTGTTGATGGTTCTATAAAGATCCTATATTCTGTCTATTGATGGTTCTATAAAGATCCTATATTCTGTCCGCTGATGGTTCTATAAAGATCCTATATTCTGTCTGTTGATGGTTCTATAAAGATCCTATATTCTGTCTGTTGGTTCTATAAAGATCCTATATTCTGTATGTTGATGGTTCTATAAAGATCCTATATTCTGTCCGCTGATGGTTCTATAAAGATCCTATATTCTGTCTGTTGGTTCTATTAAGACCCCATATTCTGTATATTGATGGTTCTATAAAGATCCTATATTCTGTCTGTTGGTTCTATAAAGATCCTATATTCTGTCTATTGATGGTTCTATAAAGATCCTATATTCTGTCTCTTGGTTCTATAAAGATCCTATATTCTGTCTATTGATGGTTCTATAAAGATCCTATATTCTGTATGTTGATGGTTCTATAAAGATCCTATATTCTGTATGTTGATGGTTCTATAAAGATCCTATATTCTGTCCGCTTATGGTTCTATAAAGATCCTATATTCTGTCTATTGATGGTTCTATAAAGATCCTATATTCTGTCTATTGATGGTTCTATAAAGACCCCATATTCTGTCTATTGATGGTTCTATAAAGACCCCATATTCTGTCTATTGATGGTTCTATAAAGACCCCATATTCTGTCTATTGATGGTTCTATAAAGACCCCATATTCTGTCTATTGATGGTTCTATAAAGACCCCATATTCTGTCTATTGATGGTTCTATAAAGATCCTATATTCTGTCTATTGATGGTTCTATAAAGACCCCATATTCTGTCTATTGATGGTTCTATAAAGACCCCATATTCTGTCTATTGATGGTTCTATTAAGATCCTATATTCTGTCTGTTGGTTCTATAAAGATCCTATATTCTGTCTATTGATGGTTCTATAAAGATCCTATATTCTGTCTATTGATGGTTCTATAAAGACCCCATATTCTGTCTATTGATGGTTCTATAAAGATCCTATATTCTGTCTGTTGGTTCTATAAAGATCCTATATTCTGTCCATTGATGGTTCTATAAAGATCCTATATTCTGTCTGTTGGTTCTATAAAGATCCTATATTCTGTCTATTGATGGTTCTATAAAGATCCTATATTCTGTCTATTGATGGTTCTATAAAGACCCCATATTCTGTCTATTGATGGTTCTATAAAGATCCTATATTCTGTCTGTTGGTTCTATAAAGATCCTATATTCTGTCCATTGATGGTTCTATAAAGATCCTATATTCTGTCTGTTGATGGTTCTATAAAGATCCTATATTCTGTCTGTTGATGGTTCTATAAAGATCCTATATTCTGTCTGTTGATGGTTCTATAAAGATCCTATATTCTGTCTGTTGATGGTTCTATAAAGATCCTATATTCTGTCCGCTGATGGTTCTATAAAGATCCTATATTCTGTCTATTGATGGTTCTATTAAGACCCCATATTCTGTATATTGATGGTTCTATAAAGATCCTATATTCTGTCTGTTGGTTCTATAAAGATCCTATATTCTGTCTATTGATGGTTCTATTAAGACCCCATATTCTGTATATTGATGGTTCTATAAAGATCCTATATTCTGTCTGTTGGTTCTATAAAGATCCTATATTCTGTCCGCTGATGGTTCTATAAAGATCCTATATTCTGTCTGTTGGTTCTATAAAGATCCTATATTCTGTCCGCTGATGGTTCTATAAAGATCCTATATTCTGTCTGTTGGTTCTATAAAGATCCTATATTCTGTCTGTTGATGGTTCTATAAAGATCCTATATTCTGTCCGCTGATGGTTCTATAAAGATCCTATATTCTGTCTGTTGATGGTTCTATAAAGATCCTATATTCTGTCTGTTGGTTCTATAAAGATCCTATATTCTGTCTATTGATGGTTCTATAAAGATCCTATATTCTGTCTGTTGGTTCTATAAAGATCCTATATTCTGTCTGTTGATGGTTCTATAAAGATCCTATATTCTGTCCGCTGATGGTTCTATAAAGATCCTATATTCTGTCTATTGATGGTTCTATAAAGATCCTATATTCTGTCCGCTGATGGTTCTATAAAGATCCTATATTCTGTCTGTTGGTTCTATTAAGACCCCATATTCTGTATATTGATGGTTCTATAAAGATCCTATATTCTGTCTGTTGGTTCTATAAAGATCCTATATTCTGTCTATTGATGGTTCTATAAAGATCCTATATTCTGTCTCTTGGTTCTATAAAGATCCTATATTCTGTCTATTGATGGTTCTATAAAGATCCTATATTCTGTATGTTGATGGTTCTATTAAGATCCTATATTCTGTCTATTGGTTCTATAAAGATCCTATATTCTGTATATTGATGGTTCTATAAAGATCCTATATTCTGTCTGTTGGTTCTATAAAGATCCTATATTCTGTCTATTGATGGTTCTATTAAGACCCCATATTCTGTATATTGATGGTTCTATAAAGATCCTATATTCTGTCTGTTGGTTCTATAAAGATCCTATATTCTGTCCGCTGATGGTTCTATAAAGATCCTATATTCTCTGTTGGTTCTATAAAGATCCTATATTCTGTCCGCTGATGGTTCTATAAAGATCCTATATTCTGTCTGTTGGTTCTATAAAGATCCTATATTCTGTCTGTTGGTTCTATAAAGATCCTATATTCTGTCTGTTGATGGTTCTATAAAGATCCTATATTCTGTCTATTGATGGTTCTATAAAGATCCTATATTCTGTCCGCTGATGGTTCTATAAAGATCCTATATTCTGTCTGTTGATGGTTCTATAAAGATCCTATATTCTGTCTGTTGGTTCTATAAAGATCCTATATTCTGTATGTTGATGGTTCTATAAAGATCCTATATTCTGTCCGCTGATGGTTCTATAAAGATCCTATATTCTGTCTGTTGGTTCTATTAAGACCCCATATTCTGTATATTGATGGTTCTATAAAGATCCTATATTCTGTCTGTTGGTTCTATAAAGATCCTATATTCTGTCTATTGATGGTTCTATAAAGATCCTATATTCTGTCTCTTGGTTCTATAAAGATCCTATATTCTGTCTATTGATGGTTCTATAAAGATCCTATATTCTGTATGTTGATGGTTCTATAAAGATCCTATATTCTGTATGTTGATGGTTCTATAAAGATCCTATATTCTGTCCGCTTATGGTTCTATAAAGATCCTATATTCTGTCTATTGACGGTCCTATAAAGACCCCATATTCTGTCTATTGATGGTTCTATTAAGATCCTATATTCTGTCTGTTGGTTCTATAAAGATCCTATATTCTGTCTATTGATGGTTCTATAAAGATCCTATATTCTGTCTATTGATGGTTCTATAAAGACCCCATATTCTGTCTATTGATGGTTCTATAAAGATCCTATATTCTGTCTGTTGGTTCTATAAAGATCCTATATTCTGTCCATTGATGGTTCTATAAAGATCCTATATTCTGTCTATTGATGGTTCTATAAAGACCCCATATTCTGTCTATTGATGGTTCTATAAAGATCCTATACAGTGGGGGGAAAAAGTATTTAGTCAGCCACCAATTGTGCAAGTTCTGCCACTTAAAAAGATGAGAGAAGCCTGTAATTTTCATCATAGGTACACGTCAACTATGACAGACAAAATGAGAAAAAAAAATCCAGAAAATCACATTGTAGGATTTTTAATGAATTTATTTGCAAATTATGGTGGAAAATAAGTATTTGGTCAATAACAAAAGATTCTCAATACTTTGTTATATACCCTTTGTTGGCAATGACACAGGTCAAACGTTTTCTGTAAGTCTTCACAAGGTTTTCACACACACTGTTGCTAGTATTTTGGCCCATTCCTCCATGCAGATCTCCTCTAGAGCAGTGATGTTTTGGGGCTGTCGCTGGGCAACACGGACTTTCAACTCCCTCCAAAGATTTTCTATGGGGTTGAGATCTGGAGACTGGCTAGGCCACTCCAGGACCTTGAAATGCTTCTTACGAAGCCACTCCTTCGTTGCCCGGGCGGTGTGTTTGGGATCATTGTCATGCTGAAAGACCCAGCCACGTTTCATCTTCAATGCCCTTGCTGATGGAAGGAGGTTTTCACTCAAAATCTCACGATACATGGCCCCATTCATTCTTTCCTTTACACGGATCAGTCGTCCTGGTCCCTTTGCAGAAAAACAGCCCCAAAGCATGATGTTTCCACCCCCATGATTCACAGTAGGTATGGTGTTCTTTGGTTGCAACTCAGCATTCTTTGTCCTCCAAACACGACGAGTTGAGTTTTTACCAAAAAGTTATATTTTGGTTTCATCTGACCATATGACATTCTCCCAATCCTCTTCTGGATCATCCAAATGCACTCTAGCAAACTTCAGACGGGCCTGGACATGTACTGGCTTAAGCAGGGGGACACGTCTGGCACTGCAGGATTTGAGTCACTGGCGGCGTAGTGTGTTACTGATGGTAGGCTTTGTTACTTTGGTCCCAGCTCTCTGCAGGTCATTCACTAGGTCCCCCCGTGTGGTTCTGGGATTTTTGCTCACCGTTCTTGTGATCATTTTGACCCCACGGGGTGAGCTCTTGCGTGGAGCCCCAGACTGAGGGAGATTATCAGTGGTCTTGTATGTCTTCCATTTCCTAATAATTGCTCCCACAGTTGATTTCTTCAAACCAAGCTGCTTACCTATTGCAGATTCAATCTTCCCAGCCTGGTGCTGGTCTACAATTTTGTTTCTGGTGTCCTTTGACAGCTCTTTGGCTTGGCCATAGTGGAGTTTGGAGTGTGACTGTTTGAGGTTGTGGACAGGTGTCTTTTATACTGATAACAAGTTCAAACAGGTGCCATTAATACAGGTAACGAGTGGAGGACAGAGGAGCCTCTTAAAGAAGAAGTTACAGGTCTGTGAGAGACAGAAATCTTGCTTGTTTGTAGGTGACCAAATACTTATTTTCCACCATAATTTGCAAATAAATTCATAAAAAATCCTACAATGTGATTTTCTGGATTTTTTTTTCTCAATTTGTCTGTCATAGTTGACGTGTACCTATGATGAAAATTACAGGCCTCTCTCATCTTTTTAAGTGGGAGAACTTGCACAATTGGTGGCTGACTAAATACTTTTTTCCCCCACTGTATTCTGTCTATTGATGGTTCTATAAAGATCCTATATTCTGTCTATTGATGGTTCTATAAATATCCTATATCCTGTCTATTGATGGTTCTATAAAGATCCTATATTCTGTCTATTGATGGTTCCATAAAGACCCCATATTCTGTCTATTGATGGTTCCATAAAGACCCCATATTCTGTCTATTGATGGTTCTATAAAGATCCTATATTCTGTCTGTTGGTTCTATAAAGATCCTATATTCTGTCTATTGATGGTTCTATAAAGATCCTATATTCTGTCTATTGATGGTTCCATAAAGACCCCATATTCTGTCTATTGATGGTTCTATAAAGATCCTATATTCTGTCTGTTGGTTCTATAAAGATCCTATATTCTGTCTGTTGATGGTTCTATAAAGATCCTATATTCTGTCTGTTGGTTCTATAAAGATCCTATATTCTGTCTGTTGGTTCTATAAAGATCCTATATTCTGTCTGTTGGTTCTATAAAGATCCTATATTCTGTCTATTGATGGTTCTATAAAGATCCTATATTCTGTCTATTGATGGTTCTATAAAGACCCCATATTCTGTCTATTGATGGTTCTATAAAGATCCTATATTCTGTCTATTGATGGTTCTATAAAGATCCTATATTCTGTCTATTGATGGTTCCATAAAGACCCCATATTCTGTCTATTGATGGTTCCATAAAGACCCCATATTCTGTCTATTGATGGTTCTATAAAGATCCTATATTCTGTCTGTTGGTTCTATAAAGATCCTATATTCTGTCTATTGATGGTTCTATAAAGATCCTATATTCTGTCTATTGATGGTTCCATAAAGACCCCATATTCTGTCTATTGATGGTTCTATAAAGATCCTATATTCTGTCTGTTGGTTCTATAAAGATCCTATATTCTGTCTGTTGATGGTTCTATAAAGATCCTATATTCTGTCTGTTGGTTCTATAAATATCCTATATTCTGTCTGTTGGTTCTATAAAGATCCTATATTCTGTCTGTTGGTTCTATAAAGATCCTATATTCTGTCTATTGATGGTTCTATAAAGATCCTATATTCTGTCTATTGATGGTTCTATAAAGACCCCATATTCTGTCTATTGATGGTTCTATAAAGATCCTATATTCTGTCTATTGATGGTTCTATAAAGACCCCATATTCTGTCTGTTGATGGTTCTATAAAGACCCCCTTTTCTGTCTATTGATGGTTCTATAAAGATCCTATATTCTGTCTATTGATGGTTCTATAAAGATCCTATATTCTGTATATTGATGGTTCTATAAAGATCCTATATTCTGTCTGTTGGTTCTATAAAGATCCTATATTCTGTCTGTTGGTTCTATAAAGATCCTATATTCTGTCTGTTGGTTCTATAAAGATCCTATATTCTGTCTATTGATGGTTCTATAAAGATCCTATATTCTGTCTGTTGGTTCTATAAAGATCCTATATTCTGTCTGTTGGTTCTATAAAGATCCTATATTCTGTCTATTGATGGTTCTATAAAGATCCTATATTCTGTCTGTTGGTTCTATAAAGATCCTATATTCTGTCTATTGATGGTTCTATAAAGATCCTATATTCTGTCTGTTGGTTCTATAAAGATCCTATATTCTGTCTGTTGGTTCTATAAAGATCCTATATTCTGTCTATTGATGGTTCTATAAAGATCCTATATTCTGTCTATTGATGGTTCTATAAAGACCCCCTTTTCTGTCTATTGATGGTTCTATAAAGATCCTATATTCTGTCTATTGATGGTTCTATAAAGATCCTATATTCTGTCTATTGATGGTTCTATAAAGACCCCCTTTTCTGTCTATTGATGGTTCTATAAAGATCCTATATTCTGTCTGTTGATGGTTCTATAAAGATCCTATATTCTGTCTGTTGGTTCTATAAAGATCCTATATTCTGTCTGTTGATGGTTCTATAAAGATCCTATATTCTGTCTTCATTACCTTAGACTATAACACTGTGATCAATACACTTCATTACCTTAGACTATAACACTATGATCAATACACTTCATTACCTTAGACTATAACACTGTGATCAATACACTTCATTACCTTAGACTATAACACTATGATCAATACACTTCATTACCTTAGACTATAACACTGTGATCAATACACTTCATTACCTTAGACTATAACACTGTGATCAATACACTTCATTACCTTAGACTATAACACTGTGATCAATACACTTCATTACCTTAGACTATAACACTGACACTATGATCAATACACTTCATTACCTTAGACTATAACACTATGATCAATACACTTCATTACCTTAGACTATAACACTGTGATCAATACACTTCATTACCTTAGACTATAACACTGTGATCAATACACTTCATTACCTTAGACTATAACACTGTGATCAATACACTTCATTACCTTAGACTATAACACTGTGATCAATACACTTCATTACCTTAGACTATAACACTGTGATCAATACACTTCATTACCTTAGACTATAACACTGTGATCAATACACTTCATTACCTTAGACTATAACACTGACACACACACACACACACACACACACACACACACAATAACATCTAATCACTCCCCATGAAATGAAGCATTAAAATTGCATGCTCCTTATAAACGTTATAATCTACAAAAGAGTATAATTATGTATGAGAAGCAGTGAGCACTATGCCAATTCCCAACAAAAAAAAATCTAAATGATACACCTAAGTTGACAGGAGATTTTCTGGCCAAGAAACTGTCATGAGGAATGTCTCATCCTCTCTCAACATCCACAGGCTCTCAATCAGTACCTGTAGAGCAGGTCTGGGGCCGTATCAAGCGTCTCAGAGTGGGAGGGCTGATTTAGGATCAGTTTAGCCTTTTACATCATAATGAATACGTTTATATGGACGGGGGGGGGGGACCTGATTCTAGATCATCCCTCCTACTCTGAGGTGTTTGATACACACAGTCTCTGGTCTTACCTGAGGCCTATCGGCTCTCGCACACCAAACCTCATCTGATTTCCGAGCATCTGACTGATCTGTAAGGTAAATAGAAAACATAATACATCTCAACTCAATAAATATTTATTTAATAAACCATTTATCCATTCAACCATTCTACAAGCAACGGGACTCATAAAGCCCAATGTCAAGCACTTGGTGACAACTGTATCAGTTGAAAGCGCTATACAAATAAACATTGATTGATGGATTTGCCTTACACAGCAGCAAACAGTAATGTTATTGTTATTCATCTTTTCACTATTCAATATACCTTTCAGCTCACGTCAACGGGGTTATTGACACCAGGGTTGAAACCCCTGTAGTAAGGGTCAGGTTTCAGTTGGGAGCGTCAGAGACCGAGAGACACAGACTGTAACACAGACAGAGTCACAGAGACAGAGTCACAGAGACAGACAGAGTCACAGAGACAGACAGAGTCACAGAGACAGACAGAGTCACAGAGACAGAGTCACAGAGACAGAGTCACAGAGACAGACAGAGTCACAGAGACAGAGTCACAGAGACAGAGTCACAGAGACAGACAGAGTCACAGAGACAGAGTCACATAGACAGACAGAGTCACAGAGACAGACAGAGTCACAGAGACAGAGTCACAGAGACAGACAGAGTCACAGAGACAGAGTCACAGAGACAGACAGAGTCACAGAGACAGAGTCACACAGACAGACAGAGTCACAGAGACAGAGTCACAGAGACAGAGTAACACAGACAGAGTCACAGAGACAGAGTAACAGAGACAGACAGAGTCACAGAGACAGAGTCACAGAGACAGAGTCACAGAGACAGACAGAGTCACAGAGACAGAGTCACAGAGACAGACAGAGTCACAGAGACAGAGTCACAGAGACAGACAGAGTCACAGAGACAGAGTCACAGAGACAGACAGAGTCACAGAGACAGAGTCACAGAGACAGACAGAGTCACAGAGACAGAGTCACAGAGACAGACAGAGTCACAGAGACAGAGTCACAGAGACAGAGTCACAGAGACAGACAGAGTCACAGAGACAGAGTCACAGAGACAGACAGAGTCACAGAGACAGAGTCACAGAGACAGACAGAGTCACAGAGACAGAGTCACAGAGACAGACAGAGTCACAGAGACAGAGTCACAGAGACAGACAGAGTCACAGAGACAGAGTCACAGAGACAGACAGAGTCACAGAGACAGACAGAGTAACACAGACAGACAGAGTCACAGAGACAGACAGAGTCACAGAGACAGACAGAGTCACAGAGACAGAGTCACAGACAGACAGAGTCACAGAGACAGAGTCACAGAGACAGACAGAGTCACAGAGACAGAGTCACAGAGACAGACAGAGTCACAGAGACAGAGTCACAGAGACAGACAGAGTCACAGAGACAGACAGAGTCACAGAGACAGAGTAACACAGACAGACAGAGTCACAGAGACAGACAGAGTCACAGAGACAGACAGAGTCACAGAGACAGAGTCACAGACAGAGTCACAGAGACAGAGTCACAGAGACAGACAGAGTCACAGAGACAGAGTCACAGAGACAGACAGAGTCACACAGACAGAGTCACAGAGACAGACGGAGTAACACAGACAGAGTCACAGAGACAGACAGAGTAACACAGACAGAGTCACAGAGACAGACAGAGTCACAGAGAGAGACAGAGTAATACAGACAGACAGAGTCACAGAGACAGAGTCACAGAGACAGAGTCACAGAGACAGACAGAGTAACACAGACAGAGTCACAGAGACAGACAGAGTCACAGAGACAGACAGAGTAATACAGACAGACAGAGTCACAGAGACAGAGTCACAGAGACAGACAGAGTCACAGAGACAGAGTCACAGAGACAGACAGAGTCACAGAGACAGAGTCACAGAGACAGAGTCACAGAGACAGAGTAACACAGACAGACAGAGTCACAGAGACAGAGTCACAGAGACAGACAGAGTCACAGAGACAGAGTCACAGAGACAGACAGAGTCACAGAGACAGACAGAGTCACAGAGACAGTCACAGAGACAGAGTAACACAGACAGACAGAGTCACACAGACAGACAGAGTCACAGAGACAGAGTCACAGAGACAGAGTCACAGAGACAGACAGAGTCACAGAGACAGAGTCACAGAGACAGAGTAACACAGACAGACAGAGTCACAGAGACAGACAGAGTCACAGAGACAGAGTCACAGAGACAGACAGAGTCACAGAGACAGAGTCACCCAGACAGAATAACCCAGACAGAGTAACCCAGACAGAGTCACAGAGACAGACAGAGTAAACCAGACAGAGTGACAGAGACAGAGTGACAGAGACAGAGTCACAGACCCAGAGTCAGAGACAGTAACACAGACAGTAACAGAAAAGCATTGAAACAAACAGTAGCGAGCTAGGGGGAGATGTTGACCTGTTCCTACTGGGGTCTGGGAAAATACTTGTAATGCTTGGAGACCATGACCGGAAAACTGACTGTGAGGTTTTGATTCATGATTGATAAAGAGGCCCCTGTCTGGCTGCCAGGGAAAAATAGGCACTGCCTCTCGCACACACACACGCAATGTTCTTCTATCCTCATGGGGACCTAAAATCTATTTTCACTCAAAATCCTATTTTCACTCAAAATCCTATTTTCACTCAAAATCCTATTTTCACTCAAAATCCTATTTTCCCTGGCTCCTAACCCATAACCCTAACTCCTAACCACTTACCCTAATTCTAACCCTAATTGTAACCCTAATTCTAACCCTAACCCCTAAGTTTAAAATAGCCTTTGTCCTCATGGGGACATGGGAAGAACCCACCCACACACACACACACACACATTCCATCCCCCCAGGCATCAAGACAGGCAGTCTGAAAAGGCTGCCTGATTGCTATC
This sequence comes from Coregonus clupeaformis, assembly GCF_020615455.1. Taxonomy (NCBI): domain Eukaryota; kingdom Metazoa; phylum Chordata; class Actinopteri; order Salmoniformes; family Salmonidae; genus Coregonus; species Coregonus clupeaformis. The sequence goes on from NW_025534025.1 coordinate 201,271, forward strand.
ATATATACCTGGCACAGGTCCCCTCCAACCCTGGCACAATCTATACTGAACAAAAATATAAATGCAACAGTGTTGGTCCCATGTTTCATGAGCTGAAATACAAGATCCCAGAAATGTTCCATACGCACAAAAAGCTTATTTCTCTCAAATGTTGTGCAAAAATGTGTTTACATCTCTGTTAGTGAGCATTTCTCCTTTGCCAATATAATCAATCCACCTGACAGTTGTGGCATATCAAGAAGCTGACTAAACAGCATGATTATTACACAGGTGCACCTTGTGCTGGGGACAATAAAAGGCCACTCTAAAATGTGCAGTTTTGTCACACAACAAAATGCCACAGATGTCTCAAGTTCTGAGGATGTGTGCAATTGGCATGCTGACTGCAGGAATGTCCACCAGAGCTGTTGCCAGATAATTTAATGTTCATTTCTCTACCATAAGCCGCCTCCAACGTTGTTTTAGAGAATTTGACAGTACGTCCAACCGGCCTCACAACTTCAGACCATGTGTAACAACGCCAGCCCAGGACCTCCACATCCGGCTTCTTCACCTGCAGGATCGTCTGAGACCAGCCACCGGACTGCTGATGAAACTGTGGAGTGTTTCTGTCTGTAGTAAATCCCTTTTGTGGGGAAGAACTCATTCTGATTGGCTGGGCCTGGCTCCCCAGTGGGAGGACCTATGCCCTCCCAGGCCCACCATGGCTGCACCCCTGCCCAGTCATGTGAAACCCATAGATTAGGGCCTAATGAATTTATTTCAATTGACTGATTTCCTTATAAGAACTGTAACTCAATAAAATTGTTGAAATTGTTGCATGTTGCGTTTATATGTTTGTTCAGTATAATATACCTGGTACAGATCCCCTCCAACCCTGGTACAATCTAATATACCTGGCACAGGTCCCCTCCAACCCTGGTACAATCGAATATACCTGGCACAGGTCCCCTCCAACCCTGGTACAATCGAATAATATTTACAATGAGGTTTGCAGCAAAGTATAATAACACATATAGATATATGTCGCTTGTGACTTGGAAGGGTGAGAAAATTAAATCGTTTGTGTTGAAAAGGGCACCATCTCTCACAGAATAGAAGAAAATACAACGTTTTGGACTGAAACAAGAGCCAAGAACATCTCCAGCTCTATAGCATGTCAAAAACGATGTGATTCCTTATGTGAATGTAAACATGTCCCCAAAGTCTAATAAATGTATTGCAGGCCTATCTGGGTGACTGAATGCTTTGTAGGCCTATCTGGGTGACTGAATGCATTGTAGGCCTATCTGGGTGACTGAATGCATTGTAGGCCTATCTGGGTGACTGAATGCATTGTAGGCCTATCTGGGTGACTGAATGCATTGTAGGCCTATCTGGGTGACTGAATGCATTGTAGGCCTATCTGGGTGACTTTAATGCATTGTAGGCCTATCTGGGTGACTGATGGATTCTGACAAGTGAAACAGACTATCTGGAAAACAACAGCACGTCTTCAGCACGTTTTTAGCACGTATGATTGAGAGTAGAGAGTTGACTGTGAGAGGCAACATGGTTGGAATAATACGACAGAGTTTTCACGTGCCTTGGCTAACTGGTCTTTTACACTCAGGGTTCTATTTTCCGCTGGAGCTAAGGAGGCGCCAAGTGTCAAAACGCACGTTAGTTTGCAATTTCACCATGTAAAAGCTGACGCACTTGCATTTCCCAGCCCTTACGCCAGGTTCGGCAATTAATCTGTCTAATATCAGCTCGCTTCCGCTGAGGTGGGAGGGGTTGTAAATATTTGAGATTTCAATTTCAGTCAGTGCAACTAGAGATATTTAAGACCGACCGACAGCTGGTCTTAGTGGTAACGGGGTTAGTTATGTCCGTGATTTAGCCACCGCTGCCGCACACAGTAGCCGTATGTACATCACCAATGTTTTATTAAAAATATCACGAGCAGCAAAAGTCAACAGACATTCCCCTTTTTCCATTTGGACATTATTTTTGTCCAGCATCTGTGAAAAGTTTGGACTAATTATGCGCGATGGCCATTGCATGAAAGGTGTCAGTGACTGTCGGAAGCCTGTTCAGGAACATCAAGTTATTTAAAAAGACTGCTTATTGTGTTTAGTCCCTCCTTCCACTGTCCTCTGTTGGACCCAACTGTCCAAATCACAGGAATTACGATCTCTGTCCGTGGTGCTGAATCCGCTTGTAGGCTATATTTGACTGTTTGTTCACCTTTCTCAAAGTCACTACTGGCATCAACGGCCGTGGTAGGCTACAGCTGTATATATTTGGGAGCAGTATAACGGTGATTGGACATTCCCCCTTTTCTCTATATAATGGATATATTTCCAGCTCCGGAAAAACATGTCGATGTGTCTAAAACTCTCCATTTACAGGCGCAATGATGGCGCCTGTAAATGTATTTAGACACGGCCTATTGTTTCGTTTTATTAGAATTTAATTATAATTATTCACTGTCTTTTTAGGTTTTATCAGTAGTGAATCTAATCTTGCTTATTGACAACGTTTGGCATGTCGATGGCTCAGACATAATGCATTTCACAGTAGGTCTATATCAGTGCGAATGCTATGTTTAACAATATATTTCCATATTGAAGCCATGCAATTACATAGAACAATGTGGACTGCAAACATGTTCAACCTATTTAGCGAATATGGGATAGGCCTACATTTTGTTTCTGTAGGCTATTTAACAAACTAGGCTATAACAGACTAACATTCTAACTGGAGATCGATGACAACGCAATACATAAAATACCATAAATACACAACTTGAAGCAACCACATATTTAGCCACGGAGCACGTTCTGATTGGCCAGTTAGCGATCAAAGCCTCCACACACCTTCAACTTGTTTATTCATCAAAACCCAGCCGTTTCGCGACACCGACAGCTACTTGTGAAAATAGCAAAACATATTTCTGACAGCCACCGAACCTATAGCGGTACCGCCAGCGCTAAGATTGACCGTTGAGTTAAGTCTTGAAATAGAGCCCTCAGCGATAAAAGAGTAGCTACTGTAGTGAACTTAAATTAATTTATTCTACACCACTGCCTAACCTAATGCAAATTAGCGAGCGTATTCCTTTTTAATGATCCTAACTTTGTATTGACGTTGGTTGAACACCTTCTGCTGCTTTCCTGATCTGATGCATTTACCCTGTTGAGGAAGAGCTGTAGTAGACGTTTCACAGTACAGTTACACACTCCGTATTTTTACCCTGTTGAGGAAGAGCTGTAGTAGACGTTTCACTGTACAGTTACACACTCCGTATTTTTACCCTGTTGAGGAAGAGCTGTAGTAGACGTTTCACAGTACAGTTACACACTCCGTATTTTTACCCTGTTGAGGAAGAGCTGTAGTAGACGTTTCACTGTACAGTTACACACTCCGTATTTTTACCCTGTTGAGGAAGAGCTGTAGTAGACGTTTCACTGTACAGTTACACACTCCGTATTTTTACCCTGTTGAGGAAGAGCTGTAGTAGACGTTTCACTGTACAGTTACACACTCCGTATTTTTACCCTGTTGAGGAAGAGCTGTAGTAGACGTTTCACTGTACAGTTACACACTCCGTATTCTGTGCACGTGACAAAAACGTTGATTTAGTCATAAAGACGTACATGATGAATCAAATCACACCTTGCTGACAGAGCATGAATGGCTGACATGTTGGTTCAGCATTTCATTTATTTAATACCTGTCCTGTCTTCGACCATGGGAAGCTTTCATCATCACATGGTAGGAAGACATGTTTGTACTGTCAACAACATAATCCATACCAGAGAGAAAGAGAAACAGAGAGAGACAGAGAGAGAGAAACAGAGAGAGACACAGAGAGAGAAACAGAGAGAGAAACAGAGAGAGAGAGAAACAGAGAGAGGGAGAGAGAGAGAGAGAAACAGAGAGAGAGAGAGAGAGAGAGAGAAACAGAGAGAGAGAGAGAGAGAGAGAGAAACAAACACAGAGAGAGAGAGAGAGAAACAGAGAGAGAGAGAGAGAGAGAGAAACAAACACAGAGAGAGAGAGAGAGAGAAACAGAGAGAGAGAGAGAGAGAGAAACAGAGAGAGGGAGAGAGAGAGAGAGAGAGAGAGAGAGAGAGAGAGAGAGAGAGAGAGAGAGAGAGAGAGAGAGAGAGTGTATGTGCAGCAATAGAGGTGAGGTGACATGGAGTCAGGTGTTTGATGTCTGATCAAAGGCCATCTCTGTACACAGAGAGCCAGTTCAATTCTGAGCCAGGTTGCCATCTGCTGTGTCTGCTGTTGACTCTATGAACATGTGTCCATGGTATCAAATTAACTTTCAAAGGCTGTCTCTACAAACAGGGCTCCTGGATTGAATTCTCTACCAAGTCCCCATGTCTGCATTGACTCTAAGGAGGCAGGTAGCCTAGTGGTTAGAGTGTTGGGCCGGTAACCGAAAGGTCGCTGGTTCGAATACCCGAGCTGACAATGTGAAAAATCTGCCGATGTGCCCTTGAGCAAGTCACTTAGCCCTAATTTGCTCCAGGGGTGCTGTACTACTATGGCTGACCCTGTAAAACAACATTTCACTGCACCTATCGGGTGTATGAGACAATAAAACATTTTTTTTTCTTCTATTGACACATTCTTACAGTAGTAAGTGATTTTTTAAGAAATGAAAATAGCCTTCAGAAAGTACTTATACCCCTTGACTTATTCCACATTTTGTTGTTACAGCCTGAATTCAAAATGGATTCAATAGATTATCATTCTCACCCATCTACACACAATACCCCATAATGACAAAGTGAAAACATGTTTTTATGAATTTTGACACATTTCTTGTAGAACCACCTTTGGCAGCGATTAAAGCTGTGAGCCTTTTGGGTAAGTCTCTAAGAGCTTTCCACTCCTGGATTGGGCAAGAATTGCCCATATATATATTTTTTTAATCCTTCCAGCTCTGTCAAATTGGTTGTTGATCATTGCTCGACAACCCTTTTCAGTTCTTGTCATAGATTTTCAAGTAGATTTAAGTGAAAACTGTAACTCGGTCACTCAGAAACATTCACGGTCTTCTTGGTAACCAACTCCAGTGTAGATTTGGCCTTGTGTTTTAGATTATTGTCCTGCTGAAAGGTGAAGTCATCTTCCGGTGTCTGGTGGAAAGCAGACTGAACCAGGTTTCCTCTAGGATTTTGCATGTGCTTAGCTCCATTCATTTTTTTTTTATCCTGAAAAACTCTCCAGTCCTTAACGATTAAAAGCATACCCATAACATGATGCAGCCACCCCTATGCTTGAAAATATGGAGAGTGGTACTCAGTAATGTGTTGTATTGGATTTGCCCCAAACATAACACTTTGTATTCATTTTTTGCAATGTTACTTTAGTTCCTTGTAGCAAACAGGATGTATGTTTTGGAATATTTATATTCTGTACAGGCTTCCTTCTTTTCACTCTGTCAATTAGGTTAGTATTGTGGAGTAAATACAAGGTTGTTGATCCATCCTCAGTTTTCTCCTATCACAGCCATTAAACTCCGTAACTGTTTTAAAGTCACCATTGGCCTCATGGTGAAATCCCTGAGTGGTTTCCTTCCTCTCCGGCAACTGAGTTAGGCAGGACGCCTGTATCTTTGTAGTGATTGGGTGTATTGATACATCATCCAAAGTGTAATTAATAACTTCACCATGCTCAAAGGGATATTCAATGTCTGCTTTTTTATTTTTTTACCCATCTACCAATAGGTGCCATTCTTTGCGAGGCATTGAAAAACCTACCTGGTCTTTGTGGTTGAATCTATGTTTGAAATTCACTGCTCAACTGATGGACCTTATGTGTGGGGTACAGATATGAGGTAGTCATAAAAAAATCACTATTATTGCACAGAGTTAGTCCATGCAACTTATTATGTGACTTGGGGCGGCAGGTAGCTTAGTGGTTAAGAGCGTTGTGCCAGTAACCGAAAGGTCGCTGGTTCTAATCCCCGAGCCGACTAGGTGAAAAACCTGTCGATGTGCCCTTGAGCAAGGCACTTAACCCTAATTGCTCCTGTAAGTTGCTCTGGATAAGAGCGTCTGCTAAATGACCAATTTATTACTTGCTAAGCACATTTTTACTCCTGAAGTTATTTAGGCTTGCCATAACAAAGGGGTTGAATACTTATTGACAAAAAACATTTCAGGTTTCCATTTTTTATTAATTTGTAAACATTTCTTAAAAACATAATTCCGCTTTGACATTATGGGGTATTGTGTGTAGGCCAGTGACCCCAAAAATCTAAATTTGATCCATTTTAAATTCATGCATTAACACAACAAAATGTGGAAAAAGTAAAAGGGGCGGGAGTACTTTCTGAAGGCACTGTAGAATCTGTGCCTGCATACTACTGACCTTTGACCTATGCACCTCTCCATCATCATCCTCTCCTCCGACCCCCAGTATCTTCCTGGTCTTCAGCCGGCTCACCAGATCTGTCTGGCTATGCTTCTTCATCAGAGGGGGTTGGGGCTTGCTGCTCATGGCTGATAGGGGGGCTGGGGGGGTTACGACCTACGGCTCCTAAAAAAACCACAACATACAAGAGAAGGATGGAGAACATGGGTTCTGAGATATAATGTCACGGTTCTGAGATATAATGTTTACGTTTCTGAGATATAATCACGTTACAGTTCTGAGATTTAATGTCATAGTTGTAAGATTTAATGTCATGCTTCTCTACAGATAGTAGAATGCCTGGGAGGAGGAGGATAAGGACACAGGGCCGGACATGAGCCCCTTTATCCCTGTGATGTAGAGCAGAGCCCAGTATAGACTCCAGATAAGGCTGTGTGTCTCTGTGTTATCCCAGAGTAGAGCCCATCCCCAACTCCAGATAAGGCTGTGTGTCTCTGTGTTATCCCAGAGTAGAGCCCATCCCCAACTCCAGATAAGGCTGTGTGTCTCTGTGTTATCCCAGAGTAGAGCCCATCCCCAACTCCAGATAAGGCTGTGTCTCTGTGTTATCCCAGAGTAGAGCCCATCCCAACTCCAGATAAGGCTGTGTCTCTGTGTTATCCCAGAGTAGAGCCCATCCCCAACTCCAGATAAGGCTGTGTGTCTCTGTGTTATCCCAGAGTAGAGCCCATCCCCAACTCCAGATAAGGCTGTGTGTCTCTGTGTTATCCCAGAGTAGAGCCCATCCCCAACTCCAGATAAGGCTGTGTGTCTCTGTGTTATCCCAGAGTAGAGCCCATCCCCAACTCCAGATAAGGCTGTGTCTCTGTGTTATCCCAGAGTAGAGCCCATCCCAACTCCAGATAAGGCTGTGTGTCTCTGTGTTATCCCAGAGTAGAGCCCATCCCCAACTCCAGATAAGGCTGTGTCTCTGTGTTATCCCAGAGTAGAGCCCATCCCAACTCCAGATAAGGCTGTGTGTCTCTGTGTTATCCCAGAGTAGAGCCCATCCCCAACTCCAGATAAGGCTGTGTGTCTCTGTGTTATCCCAGAGTAGAGCCCATCCCCAACTCCAGATAAGGCTGTGTGTCTCTGTGTTATCCCAGAGTAGAGCCCATCCCCAACTCCAGATAAGGCTGTGTCTCTGTGTTATCCCAGAGTAGAGCCCATCCCAACTCCAGATAAGGCTGTGTCTCTGTGTTATCCCAGAGTAGAGCCCATCCCCAACTCCAGATAAGGCTGTGTGTCTCTGTGTTATCCCAGAGTAGAGCCCATCCCCAACTCCAGATAAGGCTGTGTGTCTCTGTGTTATCCCAGAGTAGAGCCCATCCCCAACTCCAGATAAGGCTGTGTGTCTCTGTGTTATCCCAGAGTAGAGCCCATCCCCAACTCCAGATAAGGCTGTGTCTCTGTGTTATCCCAGAGTAGAGCCCATCCCAACTCCAGATAAGGCTGTGTGTCTCTGTGTTATCCCAGAGTAGAGCCCATCCCCAACTCCAGATAAGGCTGTGTCTCTGTGTTATCCCAGAGTAGAGCCCATCCCAACTCCAGATAAGGCTGTGTGTCTCTGTGTTATCCCAGAGTAGAGCCCATCCCCAACTCCAGATAAGGCTGTGTGTCTCTGTGTTATCCCAGAGTAGAGCCCATCCCCAACTCCAGATAAGGCTGTGTGTCTCTGTGTTATCCCAGAGTAGAGCCCATCCCCAACTCCAGATAAGGCTGTGTGTCAGTGCTTTCTGTAAACAGAGCCGGGAGAGAGGAGTTGTTTCACGCTTCAGTCTGATCTCTCTCATCAGACTGCATCTACACAAAGCAAGTAACAGCCAGTTTCCACTACCAGAATAACAGAGGAGCAACAACACATACATATGATAAAATAAATGTGTGAGTAAGATATGACAAAAATGTTACACCCTCAGTTAAACTAATAATGTATGGCTAATTAGTAGACTAGAGCTTAAGAGAATTAATCAAATGTGTTTATATCCCAGCAACAGAGTATAGACTGGTTCCCAAAACACACAGGGAGGGGGAGTGGAAGGCTGGCAGGATATTGTGAGAATGCGATAACTGAAGTTTGCAGCCTGCCCGAAGCAAGGAGTAGGAAAATATAAGAACAGTGTGTGTGTGTGTGTGTGTGTGTGTATGTGTGTGTGTGTGTGTGTATGTGTGTGTGTGTGTGTGTGTGTGTGTGACATGATGATCAGGAGAGCAGTTTTCCAGTCGAAAACTACAGCCCGCCTAAAGAGGGGAGGGATTCTCTGACGCGTGCATATAAAAATATTGTACGACCATTTTGTTTTAGAACGTTCTCAATGAATAAAGCCTGATGATTGTACGCTGGGCTGCTTGGTCTGATTATTAGAGATTTACAACCTCTGGGATACAGACTGAGCAATACGTTCATGTTTGAAACATTGGGATAGAAATTCACGTAACAACATATCTATAGCTGGAGATTTCTCATCTCTCATCAGATTCCCTCTGGAAAGCCAGTAACACAACGTTTACACCAGGACAACATGTAGCAGCTGACATAACCACCATGGAGTTCTCAGGGAAAGCGAGGCTCTTCTTCACTGAGTAAAAGGTCTCATTTCAATAATTCATGTTCAGTACCATTACCTATGGGGAAAGTATTTTGGAGACTGGTGGATGTACATGAGAGTGGGCCTGAGGTAAATGGGATCGTTACCAACCTTGAAGCTCTCGACTAGATGAAGGAAGTCAAGTATTTCCATTTCTAGTTGTTTTCTCTTAGAGGTCATTGCTTTTACTCCCATTGAGCCGTCTACACCTTTCATAAAGCCGTTGATTTAAAAGGTTTAAAAGTGCATGGAGTTGCTGAATGGTTATGGAAACGATTGTAATACAAATGTAATACATTGTACTGCTTTGTGAATGATGAAAGGAGTGTTCCTTCTGCCCTTGTCTAGATTACTCAGGGTAAACCTGTCTTTTCAACCCTGAACACATACAAGAACAAGCCTCTGGCCTCACTCCAAATACGGATTCCCCTGGTATCATTTAGAACTCCACACACACACACACACACACACACACAGAGAGAGAGCCCATGCAATATGCATGTCCCTGAATCCACCCAGATCAACACTGACCTTTCAGCTGAGTGGAAACAGTAGTTGCCATGGTGCCGAGGGCGGTGTGTGTGTGACTTGGGATTGGGAACAGAGAATTTGACACATTAAAGATTAGGCCTAAAAATCCCAATGTTTTTTTCTTCTTAGTATAATTTAGTATAGCTGCTGTTTTAGTATTTGTTTTTCCAAAGCATAAAAGAAGACATCATTATGGTCCTGATGTTTTCCCGAAGTGAATCTGACTGACTTCAGTGGGACTTCCTGGGCCGACGGCAGCAGGAGGACGTTAATGACCAGATTACTGCCAGCCTGTTTACTCTGGGTGAAGGGGCTCATGGCACTAGCATGGCCCGTTACCAAGCAACCACAACCAGAAAAGGGCATGCTGCGCTCGTTCCTATCCTCCCTGTGTCTCTGTCCTCCCTGTCCCCCCCGTACCCTCTGTCCTCCCTGTCCCCCGTACCCTCTGTCCTCCCTGTCCCCCGTACCCTCTGTCCTCCCTGTCCCCCGTACCCTCTGTCCTCCCTGTCCCCCGTACCCTCTGTCCTCCCTGCCCCCCCGTACCCTCTGTCCTCTCTGTCCCCCCCGTACCCTCTGTCCTCCCTGTCCCCCGTACCCTCTGTCCTCTCTGCCCCCCCGTACCCTCTGTCCTCTCTGTCCCCCCCCGTACCCTCTGTCCTCCCTGTCCCCCCTGTACACACTGTCCTCTCTGTCCCCCCCCATACCCACTGTACCCCCTGACCCCCCCATACCCACTGTACCCCCTGACCCCCCCATACCCACTGTACCCTCTGATCCCCTCCGACCCCCCCATACCCACTGTACCCCCTGACCCCCCCATACCACTGTACCCCCTGACCCCCCCCCATACCACTGTACCCCCTGACCCCCCCATACCACTGTACCCCCTGACCCCCCCCATACCACTGTACCCCCTGACCCCCCTGACCCCCCCCATACCACTGTACCCCCTGACCCCCCCATACCCACTGTACCCCCTGACCCCCCCATACCACTGTACCCCCTGACCCCCCCATACCACTGTACCCCCTGACCCCCCATACCACTGTACCCCCTGACCCCCTGACCCCCCCATACCACTGTACCCCCTGACCCCCCCCATACCACTGTACCCCCTGACCCCCCATACCCACTGTACCCCCTGACCCCCCATACCCACTGTACCCCCTGACCCCCCATACCCCCTGTCCCCCTTGTCCCCTCTACACCCCCCTGTCCCCTCTACACCCCCCCTTGCTGTAGTAACTACTAACACTGCGGTCTTTAGTGAATGGATTGATCCATCAGGGAAAGTGTTGTTAGTCCACGGCTCATTACACCTAAAGAGGATCCATGCGGACTCTCAGATTGGGACAACATTTTGGCCAAATGACTGTGGATGAGTCCCAAATGGCACCCTATTCCCTATATAGTGCACTACTTTTGACCAGGGCCCCATAGGACTCTGGTCAAAAGTAGTACACTATATAGGGAATAGGGTGCCAGTTGGGAGGTGCCCTTTGTAAACAGACTGCCATTGGTTGGTTCAGCAGTGTGATGTATAGCCACTTCCACCCACCCGGCCATACCGTATGGAGAACAGAAGGCTGACATGGCTTGCATCCCAAACGGCACGCTATTCCCTTTACACTGTACTGCTTTTCACTAGCCTTGATCAAAAGTAGTGCACTATAAAAAGAGAATAGGGTGCCCTTTGAGACACAGCCACTGGTTTAGTACTCATGCATATTAATAACACGCACATCTAAAAGCATGTTAGAGTGTTTCAGCTGTCCTAATGAACATCCACTGTAGTCGTCGAACCACAACGCATTTCATTAAGCAGGTATCTAAAGCTAGAATGACAATGACAATTATAGACATGTAGTCCACAAAAACATTGCGCCTGGGTGTGTGTGTGTGTGTGTGTGGGTGTGTGTGTGTGTGTGTGTGGGTGCGTGTGTGTGGGTGTGGGTGTGTGGGTGTGTGGGTGTGTGTCTGGGATGTGAATGGGCTTAGAGGGAGGATGATGCATGTGGTTGGAGATGAGGCGTCTCCTTGTTTGGAATGACCATCATACACTACATGACCAAAAGTATGTGGACACCTGCTCTTTGAACATCTCATTCCAAAATCATGGGCATTAATATGGAGTTGGTCCCCCCTTTGTTGCTATAACAGCCTCCACTCTTCTGGATGTAGGAACACTGATGCGGGGAGTTGCTTCCATTCAGCCACAAAAGCATTAGTGAGGTCGGGCACTGATAGTTGGCGATCAGTCCTGGCTCGCAGTCGGCGTTCCAATTCATCCCAAAGGTGTTCGATTGGGTTGAGGTCAGGGCTCTGTGCAGGCCAGTCAAGTTCTTCCACACCGATCTCGACAAACACTTTCTGTATGGATCTCGCTTTGTGCACGGGGGCATTGTCATGCTGAAACAGGAAAGGGCCTTCCCCAAACTGTTGCCACAAAGTTGGAAGCACAGAATCGTCTAGAATGTCATTGTATGCTGTAGCGTTAAGATTTCCCTTCACTGGAACTAAGGGGCCTAGTCCGAACCATGAAAAACAGCCCCAGACCATTATTCCTCCACCACCAAACTTTACAGTTGGCACTATGCATTGGGGCAGGTAGCGTTCTCTTGGCATCCGCCAAACCTAGATTAGACCGTCGGACTGCCAGATGGTGAAGCGTGATTCATCACTCCATAGAACGCGTTTCCACTGCTCCAGAGTCCAATGGCTGCGAGCTTTACACCACTCCAGCGGATGCTTGGCATTGCGCATGGTGATCTTAGGCTTGTGTGTGGCTGCTCGGCCATGGAAACCCATTTCATGAAGCTCCCGACGAACAGTTATTGTACTGACGTTGTTTCCAGAGGTATTTTGGAACTCGGTAGTGAGTGTTGCAACCGAGGACAGATGATTTTTACGCGCTATGCGCTTCAGCACTCGGTGGTCCCATTCTGTGAGCTTGTGTGGCCTACCACTTCGCGGCTGAGCTGTTGTTGCTCCTAGATGTTTCCAATTCACAATAACAGCACTTACAGTTGACCGGGGCAGCTCTAGCAGGGCAGAAATTTGATGAACTGACTTGTTGGAAAGGTGGCATCCTATGACGTTTACTGAGCTCTTCAGTAAGGCCATTCTACTGCCAATATTTGTCTATGGAGATTGCATGGCTGTGTGCTCAATCTTATACACCTGTCAGCAACGGGTGTGGCTGAAATATCCGAATCCACTAATTTGAAGGGGTGTCCACATTACTGCTGTATATATAGTGTATGTATAACTTTATGAGCTAGATTGCCTGTCTTTGCAATTCGTTTATTTTTGTTTCCGCTCATTAGCATATTTAATTAGCAGCCTCCATTGAAATTCTATATGACTTATGCTAATGTTGTTAGCATTCTGGTAATAGACGCCCAATTGTCTTTTTAGCTGGGTTTTTTTGGTATGAGAGAAGGGAGTTATGACGATATGAAAATCTGGATACTGCCCAACCCACCCACACCTGATAATAAACACCAGCTAGAGGTAGGGAGGGAGAGAGGGGAGGGAGGCAGAGAGGGAGGGGAGGCAGAGAGGTAGGGAGGCAGAGAGGGAGGGAGGCAGGGAGGCAGAGAGGGAGGGAGGCAGAGAGGCTGAGATGGAGGTAGGGAGGCAGAGAGGGAGGCAGAGAGGGAGGGAGGGAGGGAGGCAGAGAGGGAGGGAGGGAGGGAGGCAGAGAGGGAGGGAGAGAGGGAGGGAGGCAGAGAGGGAGGCAGAGAGGCAGAGAGGGAGGGAGGGAGGCAGAGAGGCAGAGAGGGAGGGAGAGAGGGAGGGAGGGAGGGAGGGAGGCAGAGAGGGAGGGAGGGAGGCAGAGAGGCAGAGAGGGAGGGAGGGAGGGAGGGAGGGAGGCAGAGAGGCAGAGGGAGGCAGAGAGGTAGGGAGGCAGAGAGGGAGGGAGGCAGGGAGGCAGAGAGGGAGGGAGGCAGAGAGGCTGAGATGGAGGTAGGGAGGCAGAGAGGGAGGCAGAGAGGGAGGGAGGGAGGCAGAGAGGGAGGGAGGGAGGGAGGAGGCAGAGAGGGAGGGAGAGAGGGAGGGAGGCAGAGAGGGAGGCAGAGAGGCAGAGAGGGAGGGAGGGAGGCAGAGGAGGGAGAGAGAGGGAGGGAGGGAGGGAGGCAGAGAGGCGGGGGAGGGGAGGGAGGGAGGGAGGCAGAGAGGCAGAGGGAAGAGGGAGGGAGGGAGGCAGAGAGGGAGGCAGAGAGGCAGAGAGGGAGGGAGAGAGGGAGGTAGGGAGGCAGAGAGGGAGGCAGAGAGGCAGAGAGGGAGGCAGAGAGGCAGAGAGGTAGAGAGGGAGGGAGGCAGAGATGGAGGTAGGGAGGCAGAGAGGGAGGTAGGGAGGCAGGGAGGGGGGAGGCAGAGAGGGAGGTAGGGAGGCAGAGAGGGAGGTAGGGAGGCAGAGAGGGAGGGAGGCAGAGAGGGAGGGAGGCAGAGAGGGAGGGAGGTAGGCAGAGAGGGAGGGAGGCAGAGAGGGGAGTGAGAAAGGGGAGTGATAGAGGGAGGTAGAGAGGAAGGGAGGCAGAGGGGAGGCAGAGAGTGAGGGAGGTAGAGAGGGAGGTGTGGAGGGAGTGGAGGGAGAGAGGGACTGACTGAAGAGGCATGCAGCTGAATCTCCTCTTGAAACGGACTGAAACCTGGGACCAATGACGTCTCAAAAACGTGTGACTGACTGAAGAGGCATCTTTCTGGGTGAAGTGAACACGTCATTTTAGCAGACGCCTTTATCTAAAGCATAACGTTTAGTATATGTGACCCCAGACGGAATCAAACCCACAACCCTGGCCTTGCTAACGCCTCGCGCTTACCAACAAAGCTACACAGGATCACTGTTGAATCCAGGGGTTGGTAAAAGAGTTCGACACAGTTCCAAACTTAGGCCTAATGGGTTTGGCATATGAATATTTGGTCCGTTAACATGTCCATTAACAATGCATTTTCACTGTGAATTTATTTTGAACAAACTAATGCATTTTCCCTGCCATGCCATGCATTAGAGAGTCCCCTCCCCCTCCCTCTCTACCTAACTTGAATCCATTGGTTTTTAGATGGAGTGGCTAGCCAGGTCTAAGGCTCCAGTTCCACCACTCTGTGGCTTTGCATCTAATTTCAGTGGCATTTCTCATCTCAGTAGGTCTTCTGTATGCTGCTGGTCATTCAGTTAGTCTGTATGCTGCTGGTCATTCAGTTAGTCTGTTCTGCATGGTCATTCAGTTAGTCTGTTCTGCTCGTCATTCAGTTAGTCTGTTCTGCATGGTCATTCAGTTAGTCTGTACTGCTCGTCATTCAGTTAGTCTGCTCTGCTGGTCATTCAGTTAGTCTGTTCTGCATGGTCATTCAGTTAGTCTGTTCTGCATAGTCATTCAGTTAGTCTGTTCTGCTCGTCATTCAGTTAGTCTGCTCTGCATAGTCATTCAGTTAGTCTGCTCTGCATAGTCATTCAGTTAGTCTGTTCTGCTGGTCATTCAGTTAGTCTGTTCTGCATAGTCATTCAGTTAGTCTGTTCTGCTGGTCATTCAGTTAGTCTGCTCTGCTGGTCATTCAGTTAGTCTGTTCTGCATAGTCATTCAGTTAGTCTGCTCTGCTGGTCATTCAGTTAGTCTGCTCTGCTGGTCATTCAGTTAGTCTGCTCTGCATGGTCATTCAGTTAGTCTGCTCTGCATAGTCATTCAGTTAGTCTGCTCTGCATAGTCATTCAGTTAGTCTGTTCTGCTCGTCATTCAGTTAGTCTGCTCTGCTGGTCATTCAGTTAGTCTGCTCTGCATGGTCATTCAGTTAGTCTGCTCTGCTGGTCATTCAGTTAGTCTGCTCTGCTGGTCATTCAGTTAGTCTGCTCTGCTGGTCATTCAGTTAGTCTGCTCTGCATGGTCATTCAGTTAGTCTGCTCTGCTGGTCATTCAGTTAGTCTGCTCTGCATGGTCATTCAGTTAGTCTGTATGCTGCTGGTCATTCAGTTAGTCTGTTCTGCATGGTCATTCAGTTAGTCTGTTCTGCTGGTCATTCAGTTAGTCTGCTCTGCTGGTCATTCAGTTAGTCTGCTCTCCTGGTCATTCAGTTAGTCTGCTCTGCTGGTCATTCAGTTAGTCTGCTCTCCTGGTCATTCAGTTAGTCTGTTCTGCTGGTCATTCAGTTAGTCTGTTCTGCATGGTCATTCAGTTAGTCTGCTCTGCATGGTCATTCAGTTAGTCTGTTCTGCTGGTCATTCAGTTAGTCTGTTCTGCTGGTCATTCAGTTAGTCTGCTCTGCTGGTCATTCAGTTAGTCTGTTCTGCTGGTCATTCAGTTAGTCTGTTCTGCTGGTCATTCAGTTAGTCTGTTCTGCATAGTCATTCAGTTAGTCTGCTCTGCTGGTCATTCAGTTAGTCTGTTCTGCATGGTCATTCAGTTAGTCTGCTCTGCATGGTCATTCAGTTAGTCTGCTCTGCATGGTCATTCAGTTAGTCTGTTCACACACACACCCCAACATCGATCACCTCAGTGCTCAGCTGAATCCCAACATGACCGGGTTCACAGACTTGGGTTCCCTGACTTGTACGATGATTTCTAAATTCAGTAAATTCACTAAAAGCTACTGAGGTGATTAACATCAGGGCCTACTGATCATAGTCTTCCTATAATGAATATGATCAAACCTGACTGCTCTTTAATTACTAACCTACCAAGAGAAGAGA